>NC_060276.1:121739577-121776557 GCF_021613505.1 Equus quagga
GATGGATGGATGGATGGATGGACAGATGGATGGATAGATGGATGGATAGATGGATGGATGGATAGATAGATGGATGGATAGATAGATGGATGGATGGATGGATGGATGGATGGATAGATGGATGGATAGATAGATGGATGAATAGAAAGATGATGGATGGATGGATGATGGATGGATACATAGATGATAGATACATGACCTTGATTTATTATGATAAATTTTCTCACATGATCCCAGAGGCTGACATGTCCCAAGGTCGGCCATCAGCAAGCTGGAGATCCAGGAGAGCCGAGGGTGTGAATTCCAGTCTGAGGCCGAGTCCAAAGGCAGGAGAACATACGCTGTCCCAGCTCAAGGACCGTGGGGAAAAGAGACAGCATTCTTTCTTTTTCAGCTTTTGATTCTATTCAGTCCTTCAATTGCTTGGACGAGGCCCACCCACACAGAAGAGGGCAATCTGCTTCCCTGAGCCCACCGATTCAAATGATAATCTCACCCAGAAATAATGTTTGACCAAATATCTAGACACCCCATGGCCATTGCGTTTACACATGATATTAACCCTCACATCCACACACTCCCCGATTCTTATGTGTGTTCTCTTCAGAGTGGTGCCTCCTGTCACATTCTGAACCACGCGTACATGTCATCCACCTGCTCTGTGTCTCTCAGTCACAGCTCTGAACAGCCCCTGCTTTTCTCCTTCGGGGGGGGGGGCGGTCTCGGCTGATCTCCGCAGGTTCTGAGGCAGCGGGTTGGAGGGCGTGAGCTTTCAGAGACCTGGCTCCAAGGACAGGTTCCCCCAAGTCGCCGATAACAAATGGCAAACACATGGCCGTCCCCATCCCCATGCCCGTCCCCGCCACGCATCGCTCACTGATTTCAACCCTCCTCCGCGAGCCTGCAAGTGGCCTCAGGGTGAAAATCATGATGATGGTGGACACCATTTACTAAGTCCTTGACAGGTGCACACGTTGCTCTAAATGCTTTACGGATTCCTGCTCCTTCCGTTCCCATAGCGTTGGTGGATCTTGTGCGACGCAAGATCTCAGGGCTTTATGCCAAGTTAGCCGTTAGCGTCTGAGAAACACTCATGAGGTCTGGATGAAGGCCAGCGAAGGAGGAAACCGTCTTGTTCTTCCTTCTGCTCATCAGTCTCTCCCCGATCTTCGGCTGTCCGCGCCCAACGCTGCTTAGGGTCCCCTCCTCCTCCCCGCCAGGTACGAGGTGGGACAGTCAATCAAGATGTGCTGCCCTCCACAGCCAAGGGCAGCCAAGGAGGACCCAGCTGAGCTCATCACGTGTGCCTCCTGGTTCCGCACTGGGCTGTTGGCAGCATCTCTCCGAGGAAACACCGCCTGGTCCCATGGGCGGTTCTTGGTCTTGTCCGTGGACCATACCAGCTCTCCAGTTTTTCCCCTCACCTCTGACCCTCCCCACTCACTCACCCCATCGTCACCATTTCGCTCAAGCAATCCAGTGAGTTTCTTGCTAGCATAAAGATCCCATACGGAGAGAGAAGACACGTGTCGTCTGGGGACATCACCCCAACCATTTCATCACAGCATGGCAAATCTCAACCATTCCGGTACTTCCATCTCGAAAGTCAGCCTCCTCAACCAAAAGGGTCAGCCATTAGGAAGACGGGGACGCCTCCAGAAAAGGGGGCAGAATCTTCTTCACCCAAGGAGAGGACCAGAATGGACATCAACTTGGGGTTGAAGGTGACACTCATCGGAATGGTCGGAAACGATGGGAACCTGGCCCAACTTGGGTGCGACGCTGATGAAGGGCCGTTCCTCAGGGACCACCTGCAATACGGCTCCCACGGCCAAACTCAAAAGGCCCCCTGGAGAGTCCATAAACAGCGGATACTGTCTTCTTTGATGCTCTTCATGGTCTTCTTGAGGGCACAGTGCCTAGACCAGCTGGTCTGCCAGCCACCGAGAGTCAGCTTCCCAAAAAAATGCACCTGCAAGATTTTCTCTTCCCAGACGCTCTGCACACTCTGCTATGAATTCTGGCTGGCCTCGTTCCTTCATGCCATCCTCAGTTGACCCGCTTCAGTGGAAGCAACCCATTTGAATGCTCCCTGGAAGAAACCCACTTGAATGCAAAATGGCTAAGCAGCGTGCAGACCAACAATTCAGCGTCTGCGTTCTTCTCGAGCCGAGGCCAAGTAGGAACTGGGTCTCAGGCTGACCCTGGCCAGGAGGCAGCAAGGAAGAAAGGATTCCAAAAAAAGGATGAGGGTACAAATCCAGCCAGGGAAATAATCTCTCGCTGATATGATGATTCTCAACTTCTCCGGACAAGTAAACTCTGATGCAACCTTAGAATGCGAGAGATCCTCAAATATTTTCACAAGTTCTGTTCTTCCAGAGATTAAATTTATTAAATGCAGCGTTCTCCACGTCTCAATGCCTTTCCTCCCCAAGGTACGCAGCTACACGAGAGGTTTCTAACCCAGCTGACTTCAATACCTGATATTCTCTTAGTCATTTATTTTTTTCTGGAGGATTCTATTATTATATTAAATATAATATTTAGTTTATAAATATAAACTGGGAGGGAATATTATAAATTGAGAATTTATGGTTTATAAATATTATAAATTGCTGATTCCTTCTGTTCACAATCTTGGTTAACAGTTGGTGCTATCTTTAAAATACTGCCAGTACAGTTTTTGCTCCTAAACTTAAAAGAAAATGTGTTTTACCTGCAAAGTCTGATACAGAATTTCCTACACCAGGTGTAATTGGAGCTGCACCAAAATGTAGCCACAGGTGTTTTGTGCGCCAAGAAAAAAATGCTCCAGTTTTGTTTCTTAGCGTGGTGGAAGGAGCGGGCAAGTAAGACATCAGTGTTAAATGTAAGGCAGTGGTCTGATCAGTATGATAACATTATACTCTAAAGAGCAGAGAGCTACGAAATTAGAAAGTGTTGTGGGTCTGCTTTTCCCAATTCAGGAGTGGTCGACAGAAAGAAACCCCATTCTGGAATGCAAACTAGTGCAGCCACTATGGAAAACAGTAGGGAGATTTCTCAAAAAATTAAAAATAGAAATACCATAGGACCCAGCTATTCCACTACTGGGTATTTAGCCAAAGAACTTGAAATCAAGGATTCAAAAAGACATATGCACCCCTATGTTCATTGTGGCATTATTCACAATAGCCAAGACGTGGAAGCAACCCAAGGGCCCATTGACCCATGATTGGATAAAGACGTGGTGTATATACACAATGGAATACTACTCAGCCATGAAAAAGCCAAAATCATTCTATTCATGACAATGTGGATGGACCTTGAGGGTATTGTGTCAAGCGAAATAAGCCAGACAGAGAAAGACAGACACCGTATGAATTAACTCATATGTGGAAGATAAACTAACACATGGACAAAGAGAACAGATTGGCGGTTCCCAGAACAGAAAGGGTCGGGGCACAGCCGAAAGAGTAAAGGGGCACATATATACAGTGACAGATAAAAACCAGACTGTTGGTGGGGAAAACGAGGCAGTCTATACAGAAACTGGAATATAGTGATGTACACCTGAAATTCCACAATATTATAAGCCCACATGACCTCAATAAAATAATTTAAAAAAACATTTAAAGAAAAAAAAAATAAAGAAACCCCATTCTGTTTCAACCTGTGGGCAGTTCCACACCAAAAACCATTAGCAGGAGGACGGTTGGCGGGCATTCAAGACCCAGACAGTTTCCAGCAGGATGTGACCAAGCAACTTTGGGGAACAAAAAGACTCTACTTTCTTCCTCTAAGTCTCCACAGCTTCATCCACCCGGCCAAGTCCGTATATCCAGAAACGTCTTTCTTCCCCGTGCCATTACCTCCTGCCCCCAAATAATAATTCGGCAATATTTCTAGAGCAGAAAAACCTAGACAAAAACCTCTCTTCTCTGTACCAAAAATTTAGCGATAAATCACAAATCACATCTCTCGGGGACTCAACTTATCTAATTGGGCAGTCCTGACATCACACAGCACAGATTCTGGCATGGGCGTTATTCAGGAAATAACGTGGAATCACACCTCTTAGATGGACGGGGCTCAGAAGTCATCAAAATGTTGTTGAACTTCTCACATATTGATTCAGCACCTGTCCCAACGCCTGCCGTCGAGAGAGGACCGCCAAAACCACGTGATGGATGGATGGATCAATGAATGAATGAATGAATGAATGAATGAATGAGTGAAATTAACAAGCCAATGCTGGGAAGATGGGCAGCTTCCCTACAGAGATCTAATGAGATTCCAGGGAGCGAGGAGTAAACAGTTCAAATTTCAAAAGAAACGCCTTTGCACTGGAAGGCACCTCGGAAGCCGGTGAACCCGCGTGCGTCAACGTGAATTCTCTCCTCCAGAGAAGCTGAGCCAGACTGACCCATCCACCCTCTGGAGAAGCCCCTCTCCCGTTTGTCAGGCTCAGGCTTCTGTTTTCCATAGACCGACACCAGAGCACCGAGCCCCCGACGTTCTTTTCCCAGGGGGAATTTATGGTGTTACCCTGATGGTTGGGGATGACCCCACCGCAACCCCGTAAGGCTAGGTCCACATGGCTATTATCAATGGGCCCTGAAGCATCGTATGTGTCATCCCAAGAGAGACTTCAGATCCTTAACCGCCCACACACCAAGAGAAACAACCCCTTCCTAACTCACACCTTGCACAAGCAAACGCCACAACGGACGCCCCACCTCCACCCAGACCGCCCAGCAGCGTCACCTGCTCCAGGCGATGCAAAACGAGGCCAAAAGCATGCACTGAATCTTAACACGGCCCTCTCACCTTCTCCCAAACGGGGCGTCCAATTAACCTTTCACTGCCCGGCAATCCGGGCATGAGAAAGCAACCATTCAAACCTCAAAAATATCCCATTTCCCTCTTGATGACAGGGAAGCCCGTTTTTAACTATAACTGCAGTGGCCACGAACGGTGACCGCGGGAGATGCTCCAGCCCAGTGCATCCATTCACAAAATCGGGAAGACTTCCGAAGACGAGGCTTTCCCGAAGGGTAAAGCATCCAGTCTCATAAAACTGAGAATTTCTCTCAAAAGAGCTGAGCTGAAATGGCTGGGAGAGCGCAGTCATGCCATACAGTATGGAGAAACTGAGGTAGCGAGACGCAGCCAGGGGCAGCCAAGCGTCTGCAAACGGATTTCCCTCTGAGCAAAGAGCCGCTCCGGATCCCCTCCTCCCGAGGGAGCTGTCAGCAGAAGCGACTTGGTATAAACGTCAGTTCTTCTAAACCGGGCGGTAACCCCCAGGCCAGCTAGAATCTCTCTTCCAAACACCTCCGGCCTTTCCCAAATCGGGCATCCGTCAACGGCTCTCTCAGGTCCCACTGGGTTTTGCAGAAGAGAAACGACGGCCCCGGTGCTGTTTCTCAGACGGGCTTCGTGAAGTCCTTAAAGGCGAGTCACAACTCAAGGTCTCTGCTTCGTCCTCAAGGGAAGGACTTTGCATTCTTGAGGGTTCCCGAGGAACTGAAGACACATTCGAGCGTTATTAGCTCGGGGACAGAAGAAAACCTGCAGTGACGTCCAACCCTATGGGGGATGGATACGGTAGCACGTGGTCCAAGGCGGCATTTCTGAGCTCCTTCGAGCAAGCCCAGAGGCCGCTGCCAAAGGTCCACGGGACGTTTATTCCCGCTCCCTTTTGCTGACAGGGTGACAAGAAGAAAGGACCGCTCGGCTGACCAAGCTAAGGAGGCACAGTCAGCTCGAATCAGCGGGGGGCTTCAAGCTGGGTTTTCATGGTTATGTCGTTTCTGAGAGGCACTCGAGTTGCTCAACCATAAATAGAGGCACAGAGTCGAATGGCTTTTCCCTTTGAAAGGACCGGAGATGTCCGGGGAACGGGACCACGCAGCAGGACACCGTCCGACCACACGGGGTGCGGCCTGACCGCACGGGTTACTGCAGAAAGCGGTCCAGCTTCTCCTGGATGCGGGCAAAGGCATCCTGCCCCATGTAGTCTACGTGTCCCTCCTCCCATTTTCTCCTTTCCTCCTCGGGACTCAGTTCCCTGACTTTTTCTTTAAGAGACATCTCGGAAATGGAGACGGCCAGGTCAACCTAGGAAACACAAGCCAACAGGAGATGGGTTTAGAAGCGGTCCGTCAAGGAGTGAAAGATACCTAACACATCCAGCCTATCTAGCCGTCTCAGTTCTCAGAGAGAGGGCGCGGATCGTCGGCACTTTCCTTTCGAACAAAACGCACGCCGAATTGAATACGATATTCTAAGAAGATGCTTTTTTGGCCTAATTTTTTGAAATTTTACAAATTATAACTCTACATGGGCTCAATTTTTCCTAAGAACTGTTTTCATTTCCAGCCACTAAACCATTTGACACACACCCCTGCGTTGATTAGATACTTGCACCCACCAAAACCTCAATGTTTGCATCATTTGGTTATATACGACCAAACTACGTGAAATGAAGAAAACTTCCACCTTATGGAAATAAAGCCCATAAGATTTTGGACGGCTTGGCAAAACCATTTAAATAGTAATTGAAATAGTTGTCTTCTTGCAATGGCAGGGTTTCTATCTGCACAGGGCATACGTTTGAAAGAATATATCAGTACACAAACGTGCATACACAAACACATACTCACATCTTCCTTTTGGTTGGCACTCAAATGGGCCAACAAAAATAATAAAGACATTCCCTTTAAACGCTTCTTACCAGGGATCAGAAAAAGACAAAAATATGCACCTGATAGGAATTCCTATATATATGCATATAAAGTTGTGTGTGCATATATGTGTATATATATTTTATATATATATATATATATAAAGTTGACTTTATAAATCTTAGTTGGAAACTAAAGCTGACTCAGGTATTTCCCAGATGCTGTGTGGATGTGGAGAAATATATTGGACACCAGAGAGTTAAATCATAGTTTCTGTGCCCCTGGGCGTGTAGTTTTCTCCCGTGATCATGTGCCACACTGGTTTTGAACAGTTTTTACGGATAAGGTTCTGCTTTCCACACTCGTTCCCGTATTTATTATTCAAACGGCACCATCCTGTTGGTCAAGGAAGTTGCAAAGGTTAAAAAAGATCCTTTCCAGGATAGATCACTAGGATTTGGGCTTAGTAAATTCCTGGGAATTATAACTTTCTGGAATTCAACGGGACCCGTCGCACATCCCAAACCAGCTCTCGGCAGAAAACGGCACGGCGAGTGCATCGTTGTGATAAGGAGAGGAGGTCAGTATCCAAAAAAACAACAAAGTCTCTCGATTTTACGAAACAGGGTATTACGCAAAATCGCAAATAAGCATCATCCATGGTACAGCGGACAGACGGGTAGGAGGACAACGTCAGTGCGCCTCAGATGAGTGAATGAACCACTCAGAGTCCGTGTCCTAGCGCTCACGGCGCCCAACTGACCAGGACGCCATCCCAGGCGTGTGCATCGCCCAGGAGGTGGGGACCTTCTTGGCGCCATCCGCTGGGAGCAGCCTTGGTGATAGGACTGGAGCTAATCTTACGAGCCAGGCACCAACGAGGGTCCCATCCAGACCCAGCTCTAGGAGGCAGGCACCCCTGTCACCAATGCATGGATGCTCAGAGAGGGTGATAAACTCACCCACCGCACAGCTTAGCTGTCCACGGCAGGTCTGCCCAACACCACTCCCACACCACGTCACCCACCAATTACCAATTCATAGAGCCTCAAAATCAGTACACAGGGGCTGCCCTCGAAGAAGGGAACCCCGAGTGCCACGTGCAAACCAGTGGAGTTTCAGAAGGAACCCTGTCACCAAGAGCGCTAGAAATAAGTTCCAAATCCTGCATTTGGCGTTGCCTAGACTGACAAAGTAGGAGAAAAAAGCGTGTACATTTTCCCCAAGGGGAAATTCTGGTAAAAGTGTCACGCACACTGAAATAGTTATTATCTAGCAGGCCAGATTCCAAATATATGGTGCTATAAACTGAGTATTTGTGCCCACCTCCAAATTCATATGTTGAGGCCTAACCCACAATGGGATGGTGTTAGGGGGTGGGGCTCTGGGGAGGGGATGAGGTCATGAGGGTGGAGCCCCCATGAGTGGCAGTAGTGCCCTTATAAAAGAGAGCCCAGAGACCTCCCTCACCCCTCCCACCCCATGAGGACACAGCAAGACGACGGTCATCCATGAGCCAGGAGGCTGGTCCTCAACAGACACCAAATCTTGGACAAGACACCTTGATCTTGAACCTGCAGCCTCCAGAACCGGGAGAAATACTTTCTCTTGTTTATAAGCCCCCCCGACTCTATAGTTTTTTTGCGATAGCAGCCCAGACAGACCAAGACTCAGATTCAGTACTCATTTTCATCATAGCCCCGATGCTCAGCTCCAGAGCCATACCTGCTATTACTTAAAGACCAAAAGATGTTATTAGATCATTGTTAGAGAAAAAAAAAAAAAATTAGCAATCGCTTTCACTAAATGCATCCACAGAGAGAATGAAGTTTAAGAGGACGACATCCGTAAGAGAAAGGGACAGGAAGCATGCATCTTCGTTCTCTCAAAGAAGAAATCATTGCATGCTCCATTTGCATCGAAACATTCACCACCACCCCCCCCGCCCAAATTTCCCAGCTTTGATTCTGTTCCTTTTAGACAATGGATCGCCGTGCGTTGGTTTCCATGCTCGCTCTGCAGGAAAACACAGCACAGCCCCTCCAGTTGACGGCAATTAACTTTTGCAGAACTGCTTTCACACAGAGAGAAAGGGCATCATCAATAAGGATGAGAAAGACCGTGGACCAAGCACCCCAGATAAGCAGACGGGCTGGAGGCACCAAGAGAAGCAGGCGGAGTCATTTCAACACAGTCAGCTTGGAAGTTGGGATCACCGGCTGGTGTGCGTGCATGTGGCTGGCCCCAGGGATGGCGGATATGATCCATTGATGTTGCATCTTTTTCTGTCCTAATTCTTCCTAAAGCAAATGACCAACAGGAAACACAATGATGGAGGAGGCAGGAAAATCTGGGTAGACAAGCGAGTCCCTTATCCACCTGGGTCATCAATACACTCATCTGGGAAAACCACTCAGAAAGGTCAGGGGATGAAGAAGAAAACCATAGGGCGTGTTCTCTGGTATTCATCGGACACAGACACGCTGAAAAGAAAAACGAGCCATGAGCAAGACGGATGCACCAAAGAAGCGTAAGTGGGGTGTACCGAGGTGGCTGGGGTCTCTGTGGAGTCTGCAAGTTGGGGGGCACGGTGGTGACAACGGGTCCCCCATCACTCTATCTCAATTTCAGGCCAACCTACCATCTGTCATACAGAGAGAGCAAAAACAAGTTTGCAAAAACAAACCTTAAAGGAACACAGCTCACCTGAAAACGCCCCCGTCTGCTCTGGTCTCGGGCTCGCACCCATCAAACTCCTGCGCCGGTCTCCTTGCATCTAAGCGGGGCTGTGTGACTCATTCTCACCCTCTGTGCTTTTCCTACCCTCTGTCCCCACAGGTCAGGGGAACAGCAAGGTCCCCCCAGCCTGTTGCAACGGGGGTCCCGCCAGAAAATGAACCTCAACCAAAAGCGACTCGAGTGACTATTTTCTCAACGCTCCCAAGGACGGCACCCAGCTAAGACCATCCCAGACGCACAGGAGACAACTCAGTGCATTATCTGCACGACTGGCTGCCACAGGAGACCCTAATTCTCTCTCAGGGGACCACAGCGGGGAAGAGCTGCCCTACAAGAAGATGCAGCAGAACCACGGGAGGATCCTGGATCCCTCGATGACGGCACGCTGCATGCCTTTGCCTCCCCAGCTGATGGCAACACCAACAAGAAAGAGATTTTTCCACACCCGGGGACCATTGGTACAGCCCCTCGCCTACCCTGATGAATTCAGGGTCAAGCAGCAAGCCTGTGCGCACAGGCAGGGGCCACAAAAGGTCCAGAGGCTCCTGCCGTGAACCTCATGAGTGTCAGCCACAGAGACCAGAGATCGTTGACAAATGGGCCCATCCTCACTGCACGCACGCCGCAGAAAGACATGGGCGTCAACGCAGGCTCCTCTGCCTGTCCTCAGAACTAAGTGAGTCTCCATCCTGGGAATGCAGATTCCCCGGGCACAGCCCCAGCGATTTTGAGTTGACCCTATGTGGAGCCCGGCCGCTCCGAGACTCAGCTCCCAAATGTATGATGTCTGCATTTCGGTAATAGAGAAAGTACGCTTCATCCTGCATTAACCGAGGCACGGAGTCACGCAGACCCCACAGAGTCATCAAAAGGCAGGTATGAAGACGGCAGAGTGGGCTCCACGGCGTGAGCCCCACCCTGACGCTTACTGTCCAAGGAGAAAGCTGGATGTTCCACAAATCACCCCTCTAAAGTGACAGGCTGTGAGAAATTCTAAGGAGAAAAAGTACGGAGAACCGAGAGCCACTGTTATCAAGGTCACATCGACCTTGTCAGGAGGGGGAAGGTACTCCTGAAGGAGTAGCACCTAAAATGACATCTGAAGGATGAACAGGATGAAATGATGAAGAAAGAGTAGAGATGGAGGGAGCCAAAGAACATACTGAGAAAACCAGGACAGCCTGTGCAAATGTCCTGAGGCAGAACATGAAGAAACTGGAATAAGTTTGCTGTAAGAACTTAGACAACCCCTCCAAAAAAGTCATTATTGGTGAAATTCATTAAGAAATATTTAAAATGTAGACGATAACACAGTAATCACAAATTCGCTTTTTCAAAAATTTTTTCCATCTCCTAAACTCAGTAGTGCAAGTTAAAATATGGGCTCCTTCTTCCAGATCTTGATTATGGATGTGAAATCCAAAAATGAAACTAAGTTCTTAATAATTATGGTGTAAAGCAAAACGATAAAGTTATGCAAAACATTAAAGACTGGGGCTAACAGCAGCTCCATTTTATCGGGCGCCCATCCCTGGTTGCTAAATGACCTCGTAAGCTTCTTGGGTTTATGTCGCACAGAGATTTGTTGGGATGGGCCGCCAATGAAGCACTTAGCCTGGCAAATGAGAAGTGCCGAAAGATGTGGGTAATCTCAAAAAGATGGGGGGAAATGCCAATTCTGTCATCTCAATTTCTCTCGACAAAGAACAGATCAGTAGATTCCATGTGGGCGTCATGAAAGAGCATCCTTCCCCGAAAGGGATCTAACTCAGAGTTACGTATTTGATAAGAGACGATGAAATAATCCTCTGGCTTCCCAGCTTGTCTCCTGCAGATGCCTTAGAAACTCACAAATTTAACTCACGAAGGAAGAGAAGTTCGATCAACGCACACTTGACATTTCTGAACAAGACCCACGGGTTTGTTTCAAAACAATACACAACTGAAATATAAACTGATACATTAATAGGAAATATTCCACTTATTCTTACTGGCTACAAATAGGTACTTCCTTCTTTACACGGCGGGCAGAAAGCATGGGGAGAATTCGGAGACGAGATTTTAGCAACAGCGTGGTGCAACGTCAGCCCTTCCGACCATCGCAGGCAGGCTTACGAACGAACGCACGTCTGCAAAATGTGACTTTTGTGAAATGCATTTATTTTTATCCTTCGGATAATAACGATTTCGCTGATTCATCCCCGTCACCAGCCGCCTGAAGTTCAGGTCACCTCTAAAGACAGAATGGAAACTGGAAACAATTCAGGGGATTCTTGGCTCAAAGGAGAGAGAGAGACGGAAGGATGGAGAGAGGCTTACAAAAAAAGGGCTGCGGGTCTGGAAAGGGGAGGCGGAGAGCGCACACGGCACGCAGCCAGATGGTGCAGCCAGATCTATGCACAACAGACGCGGAATTGATAAACACATCCATTTAGAACAGATAAAAGGGAAGCTCCCCTTTTGCATCACGGGCTGCAGTCTTGTGAAAGTTATGACTGCCGGAGGAAGCTAAAAATATAAATTTATGACTCCGTCCAAGAACCAAAGAGGGATTTTCCACTTTCAGCAACTGGCGAAGCTACGTGTTTCACAGCAACTCTCCCGCCAAGAATAATGAAAGGCTAGACTAAATATATGTGTGTGTATGTGTGCATATATATATATAAGATACATATGTCATAAATATATGTTTATAAGAAATATATCAGATTCCTACTAAGGCAACGCACAGTTAAGACTCAAGTTCACAGAACAGAAGACTCGAGACTTTGAGGTTATTCATCCTCGTAAAACTGAGCTATAGAATTCAACGCAGCCCCAGTCAGAATTCCAGAAGGTTTTCTTCAAGAGCCCGCCAAGCGGATCCTACTATTCATATGGAAATGTAAAGGGGCTGGAAGAGGCAAGGAAAGAAGAAAAACGTGGCAGAAGTTGCAGGACCGGTAATGAGATATTTTAAAGCCGGGGGGTAATTGTGACAATCTGTTATTGGTGCAAAAAAGAGGAAAATAAAACAAAAGAAGAGAGAATCCGAAAATAGGTCCCCCCACGTGTGGGTGCCTGATGGATGGCAGAGGAAAAGCAGGAGGAGGCGGTGGGGAAATGACAGTGTTGTCGATAAAGCGTGCTGCGTTATTGACCCCAAACTCACTCTCTGCGTAACATCCCTTCCAGGTGGGTTCCTGATGTAAGTGTGAACGTGGAAAACAATGACAATCCCGTACGACATCCAAGTGGGTCCTCTTCCCAACCTGGCTTTAGAGTCAGCTTGCCTAAGCGGGAAACAAAACATGCTACTCCCAAACAAAATATGAACGAACTGGTTTCTAGTCATCCACGGACGCTGCTGAGGGGTTGAAAAGGGAACACGGTGGAAAAAAAATAGTTCCTATACTAGTGACACAGAAGGGCGAGGAGATGCGTGCACACGCTTGTTCCCAGCAGCCTTTTCTCCCTGCCAGCCACGATTCTCGAGGGCCCATCCACAGAAGCATGGATCAAAATAAATTGTGCCTTCAGACAGTTCGATAGCAGGCGGCCCGTGAGAAGGAAGGAAGCACGGGGTCACTCAGCACGACGGATGGAGCTCACAGACACGCCAAGCCAAAGAGGTCAGACTGCAGGATTCCGTCTAGAACGAGCTCAAAACCGCTCACCGCTAAGCTAGATTTGGTCAAAGTCGGCATAGCGTTTTCCGGAGACAGGCAGGGTGCAACGAGCCTTTTGGGGGTGACTTTCTAGATCACGGCTATTTGGGTTTTTTCACTCTGTAAAGTCCCTCAAGATGCATACATAGGAAGTACATAAGTGTGTCCTTTTTTATATGTATGTTATTCTTCCATAAAAGGTTTCATTAAAAATAAGATATACTATGAACCACAGTAAAAACCACCAATATGTTTATAAAAATGAAGGGCCTCTCTCATCTTTTCGTTAGCCACAATATTTCCCGTACCCAAACACTTGGCTGAGAAGATGATAAACGGCAAAGCGATTTCTCTAATACATTCATTTAGATGGGATGTCAATTAGATATTCTTTTCATTAACTACACCATTCCTGTACCCAAACACTTGGCTGCGCAGATGCTAAATGGAAAATATATTTTTCTACTGCACTAATTGACATAGGAAGTCATTTAGATTGTCAGCCTTCCTCTTGAAAACGGAGACCTGGTCCCCAACAAGGCTGTCATCATTCTGGGCACAAAGGCTGCCCTTTGGAATACGGACCCCAGAATCCAGACCCAGCTCTTCCATACTTATAGGGATTTATGGAAATACTCTTTTTTTTTTTTTTGGACGGGTTCCAGCTCCCCAAAATAAAGAACCCACGGTCGATAATTCAACGGATGGCCGGTAGGTGGCAGCCAGGCTGCATAATATATTCCAAAGACCTCTCAGGGAGTGTGAAATGGGAAAATACATCCTCCCGATCCTGGAAAAGCATCCCTCCCTTTTAAAAGTGTATCGATCCACTTCACCCCTTTCAGAGACACAAGCTCATCAGAAGAGACTCACGCCGTAGAGATTTCCTTACAAAGCAATCACCCCCAACCCGTCAGTCACAGATGGGAGGATGGAAGATTCAGCAGAGACGGGAGTAGGGATGAAGGATGGGACAATGGGTGGGAGCAGACACTCCAAAACACTGTTTCCTGTTTATCTTCTTTTTATTCCATCAAGGTTTTTAACGTCTGTGTTGTGGGCTGCAAACACGAGCCCCCAAATGTTTGGGGTTGAGTCTCTATTTACTTATTTACGTGGCTTTAGTTGCACCTCCAGCCCTTCCAACCACAGCTCTCTATGGATCCACACTGTTCCCTTCCAGAAGGATTTAAGAGGCGCTCACAGCACGCTGCTCCCCGGAGCTCCTTCACGGCTGAGACGTCCTCCCGGATGCGGAAGCGTGAGCTCAGCTGGGTATCGGATGCCTGAGTCCCACCTTCTTTCCCTCACATCTTCGAAGACCCACCCCGCTGCTGTCAGAATTAAACATTTCAGTAGACAAGTCCGCTGCCGGCCTGCCGTCTCCCACAAGCCTTCCACTGAATGAGTCTCTTGTTCCCTCCACCCCATGGCAGTTCCCTATTTCTCAAAGTTCTGTCTCGAGGTGGATCATTCTGTATTCATTTCAGAGACCTGCCCTTTGAAGGTGGGCTGTTGGCTTCCGGCACTTTTCTGAAGCTCCGGGGGGAGACGGAAGGGAACGAGGCTGCGCAGAGCCACAGAGATGAGAGAGCCTGCAATTACTTCTGAGAACTAGTTAAATATCCTGAACCGGGCTAAGAAGTCATGTCCCCCTACCCTACCCTCGGCCTTGGGCTCAAGCTCCAACTGGGCGCAGAAAGACGGCGGGTCCCAGGTGGCATCTACACGCCCCAGAGCCCGTAGTGACATGGGAGGGATTTCGTTTTTGATGGGGGTTCCTCCTCTTGTCCCAGGACTTGTCCTGGCCCCTGGGAACCCACTTCACTCCAATTCTGAAGACTTTTCCCGCCTTCCTTCTTTCCCCAGGATGGCCTCTTGAGGATGGGGTAGGGTTCAGAGCCACACGACACCTGCCAAAATGGCACCCCAATCTTGGTCACAGGCGGAGCCAACCGTTCCTCTTCTCTGGGCTGCTGCCGATGAACTTGCGGTCTTTGGCTGCCATTGTCCATCTCACTGCGCATCAAGAAAAGACCCTCCTGAGATCTCGATCCTTGCCGTCAGCTTTGCCCGACATGCCCTGAACCCTTCAGGAGAAAAAGCTCCCCTTGGCTTGGCTTGGATTGAAATGGTACTTACGCACACACACAGAAAGACAGCTATCTGCTCTTTAAGCCACAGCTTTGTCAACAGTTACAAACCCAAAAGGAAGGTAGAGACACCAAGCAAACCCACAGCAATCGAGTAAATCACAATTAACACGAATTGAATGCGGAGTATTAATACAGTGTTCTTTGAACTGAAGCGCTCTCTGCGCTGCGAACATGGTTCTGATTCTGCTGAGATGGGCATGCACGACAACCTGGGCTGGGGGACTAATGTCTCCGGTGACGAGGCAGTGCTCATGGGATCGATAATAGGCTTTAAGGTCATCGACAAAAGGAAAAATCCTTTTAAATGATTCTGATTCAGACAGAGCTTGGGCCATGCTTTTAGAACCACTCAGACACACTCCAAAATGATGGAATAAGATCAAAATCACATAACCAGGAATTAGAAAGGTGGTGTGTGTGCATTGGACTTCTCCAGAGACAGACCCAATAGGATATACACAGATATCCAGAAAGAGATTGACCTTGAGGAATTGGCTCACATGATTATGGAAGCTAAGAAGTCCCACCGTCTGACGTTTGCAAGCTGGAGGCTCAGAAAGTTGGTGCGTAATTCAGTTCAAGTCCAAAGAACCAGGAAGCAAGAGGGCCGATGTCCGAGGGCGGGAGAAGATGGATGTCCCAGCTCCAGCAGAGAGCAAATTTGCCCTTCCACTGCCCTTTTGTTCCATTCAAGCCCTCACCGGATTGCATGAGGCCCACCCACACTGGGGAGGGCGGTCTGCCTTACTCAGTCCACCCATTCAAATGCTAATCTCATCCAGAAACAGCCCCACCGCCCCTCCCTCCACCCAGAAATGACATTTTACCAGCTCTCTGGGCATCCCTTAGCCCAGCGAACTTGACACATTCAATTAACCATTAGAGTTGGAAATGGTCGTCTATACTCAACAGAGTCTGATCGTCCGCCAAACATTTCACGCGAATGTTGATTTTCCTAAAAACCCTACTACAGGCGTGGCTCCTCCTCCTACACACAAGGGAAGAGCCTAACCACCAGATTCTTCAGATCCTGACTGGAATAAACAGATGTCCTTTATCTAACTCACATAAGGCACTTCCCGGGGCCACATCTGGGCTGTGGGAAGCTCATCATACATAAGGATGAATGAAAAAACTACAAAAAGCTCATTTTCTACCACCTCTCTTCATCGTCCGAACCTGAGGGTCTTTCCATTTGTTTGGATGGACGCAAAATCCAAACTCAAAAATTATTGCAGCGTGCATAGAATTTATCCCATACAAGAGTGACACATAGGGTTCCTTCCAAAGAAATTTGCTAAAATTTAAACAGCGGTGGCTTATAATCAACAGGAAAGAGCTCCCCCAAAGCTATCAAAATAGACAGAAAAATATGACTTCCCTTCAACCCAGCCCGCAAATCCGTCCCTTACGAGCTCATCGTAATTCCAGTGAGAAATTCAAGGGACTGAAAATGCCTTTCAACGTAAGGGTTTAAATGAGAAATCTTGAAACATCCAGCATTGACCCAATGTCGTTGCTTGGAAATCGTGGATGGAGAAACGACAGCCTGGTGGAATACGATTCTTTTTGCAAATAAGGTGCTGCACTCTCATTTTTCTTCTCTGAGGATAGAATTCTGCAGATCCCACCTCAATAGAAACGAACATGGGGTCAACATGGATCTCTGCAAGCCACATTCAAGTCGGGGATTCTGCTGAAACCTCTCAGCATGCAGAGCCGTGTGGCCTGGAAATCGGGCTCGAGAGGGGGGACAAGAGCATTGCCTTCTGAACCTGAAACTTTTGGGACGCCCTCAATACCTGGATGAGACTAGACAGCTGTTCTCAATGTGTCTATGGGTTTCCTGTAGCTGCCGTCACCAATGACCACAAACAGGGCGGCTGAAATTACAATGCAGATTGATTATTTTAAAGTTCTGGAGGTCAGAATTTGAACACGGGTCTCAAGGAGCTAAAAGCAAGGTGTCAGTGCGCCTTCTGGAGGCTCCAGATGACCCATTCCCTTG
Source organism: Equus quagga (assembly GCF_021613505.1). Taxonomy (NCBI): domain Eukaryota; kingdom Metazoa; phylum Chordata; class Mammalia; order Perissodactyla; family Equidae; genus Equus; species Equus quagga. The sequence goes on from NC_060276.1 coordinate 121,756,799, forward strand.
CCTTCTCCAGCTTCCTTGGCTCCTGGCCTCTTCCTCCATCTCTGAAGCCCGCAGCGCAGCATCTCCCCATCTTTCTGTCTGACCTCTGTTTCTTTGATCTCATCTCCTTTTTTTCAGCGGGGGGGGGGGCGCACCGTTATTTGGTATACCACAAAACATAATTGCACAATGCTCTAAATAAACGCAGGAGCCCCCAACACCAGAGCAAACCGAAGACTAGGTGTCTCCCTCTAAACCCCCTCGCCAGGAATAAGGAAGCAGCCTCTCTGAGCGGGCTCCCTGGGGAGCCAGTGTCTGATTCTCCGTCACACCCGTGTGGGGTGCAGGTACTTACGTCTTCAGAATGGCCTCCTTCAGGTGAGGGTGGGGTCTCGTCCACTCCCACGTTCGTCTCTGAAGGATCCTCAGCAGGCCACGCCTGGCTGGACCCCACCGCTGAATCTGCACACAGGTTTCCGGCACTGGGCACAGAATTTGCACACGGCCCCTCAGCACTGGGAGCTGAATTTGCACATGGTGCCCCAACACCACCGAGGCAAGCCTGCAGAAAAAGTGGACGCTCTTACTAAGTCCTCCTTATATCTTTTCAACCCTCCAGTTGCCCTCGAAGCCCCAGGTGCCATCCCATCCTCTGCATGGCTGGGGCTTCTCAGCCCGACCTTCTGGATTCATTACACATAAGCTCAACTAACAAATGCCACGTGGGCTTATTCAATCGGGCCCCGAGAACCTGTAAATGTTCTGAGCAGACCCTGCACAGAGCCGGATGCTCTGAAGCAAGAGCAAATGCTCTCATATCCCCGACAGGACAACTCGCAAAGCGAATTCTGATTCAACACTCAGGTGACAGGCGGTCCTCCTGCTGGAGCACCCAGCACATGTTTCCTAGACAGCTCTCAACGTTTTCTTTCCCAGAACCAGCTAACTCGAAGTCTTACTTTCCTTTATATACAACCTGACGTGCAGCAACCCATCTGGCAGAAAATAGGAGGCAATGAATGCGGCGGCACGAATACGAAAAAACCCCATTCCCACAGGTCAAATGATCAGAGGAACTTGGAGTCCTTGCAAAGGAGCGCCAAGCCCCAGCAAACAAAAAGCAGGGGAAACACTAAACTACAACTGCATTTCCATTTCCCAAGCAATGCATTTGCTGATCAGCGACTCCATTGCACCAGGAAATGTGCTACTCAAAAAACGATCAAGAAATAGTTTCCTGGGACCTCCTTTCAAGAGGCGTTCTGCAAGAGAGATGTATGCACATCAAGCGGACGGTGGAAACGTCGCTGTCTGGTGCATTTAGGGTTACCGTGGCATCTTTAAAAAAAAAAACAAATTGGTGTCAATCAAAAACGTTTCAAATGCCCTTCAGAAACTTCCTCCAGTTGCTACTTCAAAGGATTTAAAGTGGAAAGTGTCTTCCTGAACAAAGTTGTAATCAACCATCTTCAGCCACTTCTCCGTGAGTGGCTCTCGCCCTGATGAAGGCGGCTCGTTGAAATAATCTATTTATTCATCGGTCCCCTACAACACAGCAGCATTTCTGCTCATTAAACACTCGCTCTTCTGAGCCAAAAAAAAAAAAAAAGATGTTGCCTGCCTCTTCAGCATCCTTCTGCCCGAAACACAGCAGGTGGAAGCAGCTGGCGTGTTTGAAGAAAACACACCGGGCACTGATCACAGAGAGTTTATGCCCGTTCTCAGATCTTGGTTTTCAAGGGAGTCAGTCGCTTACCGTGCGTCCTGGAGATGCGTGTTCTTGCTCGTCCCGGATGCTTTCGTAAAGAGGCAGGATGCTGCCGTGGTAGATGCCCCACCAGACCTTGAGAAACGATGCCTGGTGCTGGGTGACCAGCTCGGAGCCCTCCTCCAAAACCGAGCCAGTCTGTGGATTGTACTTGTAGTTCCAAGGCTTTCTGGACCCCAAAAAGTGGACCACCTTTGCACTCGAACCGAACCTGAGAAGGCAACGCCAAGGAGTCTGCCTACCACTCGGAAGCGATCGGACCCGTGCAGAAAGCACGCAACAACCAAGAGACTCGACAAAGGCAGAGACACCTAAAGGCTCGTCTCAACGGGTTATTGAAAATCACGTAATCACGACTATGTTGACTTGCCGTTATCGTACTTAAAGATAATTTTTTCAACAGCCAACGTTTGCAGTATTTCATTTTCTAAGCACCAAGAAATGTATTCCTAACCCATTGGGATGTTCCTTAAAGCTCGAAGAACAAATTAAGAGTCTACTAAAGATGCACAGTATGGGGGCCCATATCATCATCTCCTTGAAAAGATAAGGAAATGGGGGCTGGCCCAGTGGCGTAGTGGTTAAGTTTGCACACTGTGCTTGGGCAGCCTGGGGTTCGCGGGTTCGGATCCCAGCCATGGACCTACACGCTGCGGGTCAAGCCACACTGTGGCGGCATCCCACATACAAAACAGAGGAAGATTGGCAACAGATATTAGCTTTAGGCCAATCTTCCTCACCAAAAAACAGATAGGGACAAAAAAATAATAGCTTTTATAGTAGATATTGCAAGCTACCAACCACAAAATTGGCTTTTTTTTTTTTTTTACAAAATTGGGAATTTTCTCCTCTCAACTTTTTTCCCCCCCTTATCACCATTCCCATCATCCAAGAACCTATTTAAACATTTTTTTTCATAATCGCCTTCCCATGAGATTTCAATACCATGGTCCCACTGGGTCTATGTTCTGTATGTATCTCTGTGCTTTATACATTGAAAAGGATACAATTTTTCACTCCCCAAGAACCAATTTCTGCCTCCTTGGGGGCAATATGGCCCCTGTTAAAAATGCATCCTCTAGAATGATTCATTTCCTAGATCCTTCTCAGATTTTCTATTTTCATTTATAACAACGTCACCTACAGCAGCAGATCTCAAACATTTTGGTCCTAGGACCTCCTGACATTCTTAAAAATCACCAAGGACCAAAAGCACTTTCTTCATGTGGATTCTCTCTATACATACATTTTCTGCGACAGACATTAAAACTGAGCAATTAAAAAATATATTTACCAATCCATTAAAACACAATCAACCCATTATATGTTGACATAACTTTCATTTTTTTCATGAAAAATGACTATTATTTAAAAAAACAACTTGTAGAAAGAGTGAGATCGACCATCTTAAGACGAGACAGCATGCTTCTCATATCTGTGCCTACATTCAGTGCATCGCTTTATCACGTCATGGAGTTTCCATAAAACCCATGTACGCTTATGAGAAAATGACAGTGCAAAAGGAAAACAAGGTCTTAGAGTTATTTTTCTAAAGTCGTTTTGACCTTGAAGGCACTGGGAAGAGCTGTGGGGAACCCCCCCCCCAGGGTTCCCTGGACAACACTTTGGGATCCACCATCCTTAAGACTCGTTGACTTGACTAGCTATCATTTAAAGCAATAAGCAAGCAGAGGAATGAGCTAATCTTTTTTTTTTTTTTTCCCCAAAATGCCAAAAGCTGATACAGATTCTCAGAGAGAAGGTGGCAACATGGCGGCAGGCCCAGAAGGATTTGGCGCCATGGAGAACTTACTGTTTGAAGGCGGGGCTGTACGTGTATGCGGTGTTACTACTCAGGTTATAGATGAACGGCAGATGCTTGTGGATATCGGCCGTCGACCAGCTGCTGAAGAAGCTGTTCAATAAGCCTTGATCTGCCCCTAAATAATTAACAAACGCCCAAGGAGGTTAAGATGGAACGCTGCAGGACGCTGAAAGAATGCAAGATGTGTTTGAAGGGCGTGACATAAACACTGGCATTCAACGTTGATAATTATACTTCTTCTTGCTGCCCTTACAACATGATCGTTGCCTCCAAGGTGACTACCGGGGTTGGCCGGTGGCATAATGGTTAAGATCGCACGCTATGCTTCCGCAGCCTAGGGTTCACCAGTTGGATCCTGGGCATGGACATGCCGCTCATCGAGCCATGCTGTGGCGGGATCCCACATAGAGGAACCAGAGGGACCTACAACTAACATATACAAGTATGTACTGGGGCTTTGAGGAGAAAAAAAAAAACGTGACTAATAACCCATACCATTAATTTAAACAAATGCATAGTCGCTGCAAAATTCTCCACTGATAACCCAAACTCTTAATAATAAAATCGCCTTCTGTCTCCCAAATTCTCCACTCCTTTCCCAATAAGGTGTAGCCAGGAGCGACATTGCTTTCCTACCGTTTTTGCTGACTTCGTTCACCTCTCATCCTTTCCCAGAGGCAGTTCTTCATCAGTCTACTATTTCCTTTTACGTTACAAAAATTCCAGCACTTTTCCCGTCTGTCCCTCTGGTTCAGTGAGATGTGTGACTTCTAGCTGGCTCATTTTAATTCTTCCCTTTATTCTATAAATGGGGTCAGCCAACCACGCCCTGTATCTGTTTTCATAAATAACGTTTCACCGGAACACAGCCATGCTTGTCCGTTGAAGTCTTGAGAATGGCCGCTTTCTATTTGCCACAGAGATCACGCGGCCCACCCATGCGAAATATTTATTATTAGCTGGCCCTCTCAAGAAAGATTCGCCTATCCATTCTGTACGATCAGGAGTGAGGGGTCATCAGCATATTTTCAACGGTTCTCTCTGTTGCACACTCGCTTGCTAACGTCTTCATTTACTCCTTTCGCCCTGCCTGGCTTTCTTCTTCCATCTCCACCTTTAACTGACTTCAATGGGCCCTTCTCACATATCGGGGTGGGGAGGGGGGGCGGTGAGGATGGAGAAGTGGTAGGAAGACTGGCAACAGCCCCATTCTCCTCCAGCAATTCCCAGCTTCCCCTCGCCTACCGTCGAAGCTGCCGTGGTCGGTGGCGTGCTGCAGCAGGAGGCCGTGCGTCTCAAGGGAGGGCTGAAAGACGAAGACGCCGCTGTTGAAACAATCCGGCCAGCCGGGATCCGGGGCTGCAGAAAACTCACCCCTCTCGAACAGCTCATCGATATTGGACAGCACCTGGTGGAGCAGAGCACGGGGAACCTGCAGCAACATTTCTCCCACCTCCGGTTCGCAAGTGCGAGATGCAGTGGGAGCTTTAGGGTGAGCTGGGCAAAACGGTCAGTGAGCGGAAACCTGTGCCCTGTTTTTTTTTTTTTTTTTTTTTTTTTTGGAGTCGACTCTTCTCTTTTAGGCTCATATTCAAGAGAAGAGTGTGCAAGCAAGATCGCTCTCCGGTTTATTTCAAGTGGTTGCAATCACGCTGTCTCTGAAATTACATTATTTTCTCGAGGTTCTTAAGATCCTCCACGGAACTCTCTTAATTGTATAACCTCTTGAATCTGGCAAATGCGATTAATGAAACTATGGAAACCGTGAACGGAGGGGTTTGCAAGTCAATATGATGTCAACCGTTGCCTTCCAGGGCTTGACTGACTGCAGATCCCCCCGACATCTATTGGCTTTCTAAATTGTGCTCTGTGTGGAAATTTTAAAAAACCATCATTCTGGTTACGCTATTGTTCCTAAATTTCTCTGCATCTCTTCCTCTTCTTACCGGGGTGATTCTGCACCCAAACAGATCTCCAACACTCCACGCCATTGTCCATTTCGACTTTGCAATATTGTTTTTGAAAGTGGCCACCATGGGCTCCCACACCGCAGGTCATAAGCCCGAAAGACAACGGGGGAATGCCATAGCTTAAGAGGCCAGGTGCAGCAGCCCAGTCGGGACTACGCAGTTCAACATACAAGCAAGGCAAAATAGTTTTTCTCCATTATTCCGTTTTGTGCACGTGAAAGAACGTGCTTATGAATGCCTCCCTGGGAAGAAAGGTGCCTTCAAGGCCCTCAGCGTCCACAGCAGGATCCAGCACTGTGCTAGCAGGTACGAATACCCGATTTTGATGGACTGAACGTCACTGTTGATGACAGAGATGCAGGTTAACTTGTGGGAATCCCTGGGCAAGAGCTAGCAGCCTGCTTAAGGAGGGAGAGCATGGTGTTTAAGGAGCTCCTCATCGAGTGGAGCCTCTGGTCCTCACCACCCCCCTGTACTCACCAGGGTGTCTGCATCCAGGAAGACGCACTTGCTATAACGGGTCAGCGTCCAACAGTGAAGCTTGGTGAGGGTGACTCCTAGCTCCGGTCTGTTCAGAAAGGCCAGGTGGATGTAATCGGCACTGTCTATCAGGTTCACCTCGATCACCTCGTCAAACACCCTCGAGAGGACAACCCTGGAAAAGACACGCGCCAAATACTAGGAGAACAGGAGACCATTTAATGCAGGACATCCTATATCCCTTCAAGAGGACACGCCTTTCCTGCCCACAAACACGGAACACGGATCCAGAACCCCACCACACTCATTGCCATCTCCGTGTTCAGGCTTTATTTTTTTCCGTGGATGTCTTTAGAGCTTTGCACATTGTTCACTTAGGCTCAAAACGTACGCAAACTTCAAAACTTGGCAAATGGTACAGCATTGGTTTAAGGTAGATTGATTTGGGCTGTCTCTCAGGAAGCTACTTCTCTTTGCAAAATGCGTGGGTCGTGAGGCGCAAACGCTGCGCAGGTAGAAGCCAACACACGTCCACTGCAATCTCTATCAGTTTTTACTTTGTGTATTCAAAACTTACATTGTTCGTTGCCTACAAGTTGGAGTCTCAAATTTTGAAAGAGTGTACCTTTTATCAAAATGAAATTTGCCTTCGTTCCATTTAATAATTATTATTATTATTATTACTGTTGCTTAAATTCTACTTTACCATTGGCCGGGATATCTTATGCTCACAGAAACTCAAGGAAATGCTAGAAGAAGAATTGGGGGTATGTCAAAAAGATATAGGGAGCCAACCAGGAGGAGCTCCCAATGGCCAAAGCTGAAGGAATTTGAGCAAGAAAACAAATGACAAACCCAAAATATAAAATGAACATTCCTGGGTCCCATACTGATATAATCATTGAATAAATAGGTAAACGAGAAAAAGGAGCAGCTCTTCCTTGCAGAAGAATTCCAAGTAATACACGTAGAAGGAACGAGGGAAACAGAAAATCAGCGTTATGCAGACACCCCAGATAACTGCTGCAGACCAGACTCACCGACGGATGCTAAAACCCACGGGGAACAGTTCTGAGGAGAAACAGCATGTTTTCATTGTCGAAAAGTACCTCCCCCAAGATGGTTATCAATTGCAAAGAGGAAAATTCTGACTTCAAAGGAAGAAACACTGTAGATACCGGCTTATCAGTAACAAGACAGCATCACACGCTCCCTGACACGATGTCCTGAAAAAGGCATTATCACTTCCGAGAATTTTTCTTTTTGCCAAAAATGCATAACCTCAGTCTAATCATGAAAAGACACTGGACAAACCCAAGTGGAGAGGCATTCTAGGAAACAACCAACCAGTACTCTTCAAAAACACCATGGCCATGACGCGTAAGGCACGAAGGAAGAAATGTCATGGATGGGAGCAAGACATGACAATGAATGCACTGTGGGATCCTGGGTTGGATAGTGGGATGGAACCCTCTGACATCCTATGCGTCCCTTCACTCTCAGGGTTGGTTGTTACTTAAGCTGTCTCCCACACATGCATCATTATTTTATATATTTTTGTTTGTTTTTTTTACATTTGTCATACTTTCTTCTTCTTTGCAATCCTTTCTCACGTTTCATGGCATGGGTTGGGATGTCTCCATTCCATGCATTTCCAGTTTTACTCATTTATCTGTTCAGTGCTGCTTCTTATATACTATTTCTCCTGTCCTGGATTCACATTTCATTTTGCTTGAGTGTATCCTCAAGCAACTTTTTTCCTCAAAAGTCTCTGAGGAATACAATTTTTGAGCTTTTGCTTATCCGAAACATCTTTATTTTGCTTTCCAATTACGCTAATTTGGCTGAGGACAGAAATCTCATTTCAAAATGATTTTGTCCCAGAACTTTGAGACATCAACTCTCTCAATCAGACTGATGGTGAAATACGTTAGGACTTTTTCTTCATTCTTGGTGCTTTGAAATGCCACTGTTTTGGGTCAACATTTGGGTTTTCTTCATTCGTTCTGCTCAACACTCAGGGAACACTCTCAATCTAAAATTCTTTCTCAGAGTTGAAATAGAACATGAGCTATTTTCTCTAATCCCTTCTCTCTGCTTTTTTTCTCTTAGAAACTCCTATTATGAGACACATGTTGGAGCTTCTGGGTCTCTCTTTGCTGTTACTAGCTTTTTCACTTTTACGCCACATTTATCCGTGCTTATTCGTTGCACAGGATTCAAAGTAACTATATCTCTAAGAATGTACTATTTCATCACCACGTTCCCCCTGCCTTTTGCCCAGTTATTTACGGAATTTATGGCATTCTCAGGGTTGTATAAAGATCATGGGGTGTGGGGAAGGAAGGCACGAGAAATACCACTCTTTGTCACTACAAATAGCACGGCTTTTTATGTCCTTAAATGCTTCTGTTCAGCTCTGCTTCTTTCCCTAAAACAAATTCCCGGAAGCAGAATTAAGTTTCAGGAATACAATTTGTTTGAAGCGATGAGCACATGCTCCTGGCTTTGTTTCCCTGCAGAAAAACTCTCCCCCACACACATCTGCACCACATAGCCTGGATAGTGGTGGCCCCCTGACGCTCACACCCCTGGTAATTTATGGTCGTGGGTCATTGTTTGTCCTCTATGGCCCCAACAGTACCATACAGCACCATTCCTCCAGCCTCCCAATGACTGGGTCCAAGAAAAACTCAACTGGGTCTGCAACACTGAACCCCTCCCATATTTCCGTGACGTTGTTTCTGAATATTTTAAAGCTCATCTTCAGTAAGCCAAACGACTTAAAAAAACAAATGTTGACAGCTTTTGACACCCGAGGAGACAGAAATCTAGGAGAGAATCATATATATATTTTTTCTTCCACTGATACCATCATTTGAGGGATGATGGGAGAATAGGCAACCACAGAAAGGTCCCCCCAAGGATGTGTGTCCTCCCCCAGAGTCAGCCCTCCCAACTGTGTGTCCACTGGAGTCTCTGGTCAGACTCTGAAGGCCCCAGTGGCCTGGACAGAGGAGAATGTCCCCTGCAGCTAAATGTATTGTCTTTTCTTGTCTTTCTCTTTGGGGCCTGAAGGGCTCATCTTATGCAAGAGGAAATACACTGGAAGCATCAATTAATTTGAAACGCTTTTAAGAGAATGGGTTACACTCGATTTAACTCAAGTCTAACCACATGACTTGATGTCAGTGACTGAGTTCCGCCCCCAAACCCCAACATTTAAAAAGATATTTGCCAACCTAACCAGTCATAAATATTACCACGTATTGATTGGTCATGCTCTGTACCGCTGTTGTATTCGTCGGTCCATCTTTGCTTACTGTATGTAAGAGTTCTTTGAATATTATACGGACAACAACCCCGGTCTCCAGTATAAATTTTGTAAATGTGCTGCCTAGATTATCTATCTTTTACTTTTGCATGGAATATTTCTGACATTCACCAGTTCTGGTGTCCTTTGCTGGGAAAATGGCATGCCCGGCTTTCAGGTGAATGGAACATCCATCTATGTCAGCGTCTGGGGACACTTTTGCTTGTCACAATTACCGGGAAGGTTGGGGGTCGGTGATCCTCCTGGCATCTGGTGGGTGGAGACCAGGGATGCTGCTCAACACCCTACAGCGCACAGGATGCCCCACCACACAGAGTGGTCCAGCCCCACATGTCAGCAGTACCTCAGCTGAGAAGCCCTGATCTATTTACTTCTCAGATTTCTCTATGCTTTAAAATTTGCCCTTTACATTTACGATCTATCTGGAATTCACTTCGGCACATGTTTAACTTTTATATTAAAAGGATCCCATCATTGCCTTTTTCTGATGTATGGATGCGATGAATTACATTGACAGCATGGACTATCCTTGCTTTCCTAGAGCAAGCGGCATTTATTTCTTTACCCTAGAGCCTGAGTTGCCTTGCCATGTTCTGTATTCAGGGGGCTTTTTCCACCTGTATAAAAACACAATTAAACCTGTAAATCAAGATTTGGGTATCCAGGTCAGGACAATTCCTTAAAATAAATTAACATTCACTTTTTTGTAGGCTCAGAGATATTTCGTAGTGCATGGACACTAAGTAATTCATCGTGGCCAGTTGAACGGAAAATCCCTCATAACTGCCCAAATCCAGAATCTTTCGACCAGACCAGCCTTTGATAACGCTCTCAATTCTCCCATTCTGACTGGGCAGCGGAAAATCTCTACTTCTTTGGGTGTCAACGTGGGTCATCTGAATTTCCCTGGAAGGATCAAGCACTTCTTCAACACTTTCAATATTATCAGCAAAGCATTCTAGAGAGTATTTGCTTTTAAAGTTTAAATTGCATCCAAGTGACTATTTTGTCAAATGGAAGGTTTATTTGTTTGTTTTCTCAAATGGAAGGTTTACTTTTAAATAATCCAACACTTGAATTTGTTGCTCGTTCCCAAAGACTAGGTTTTTTGGGTTTCCGTTTTGAATTTCTTCCTTCTGTTTGCCCTATATATTTTTTTGTTTTCTTTTCTTTTAATTAAAACATTTTTGAACTAGATAATTTCTTCACTGATTTTAATTTTTCTCTCTGGTATCACTGTAGCTGTCCCCTCTGGTTTGTGTAAGTAGCATTCACATAGCAATTACTGTTTAAATAGTATGTAACTCAAGCTTTCATTGGTTCACTGATCGAGTTATTTAGGAGAGAATTGCTGGTTTAAGATGTCCAAGCAGACTGTTTTGTTTTGTTTTGTTTTAGTTTAACTGTTAACGTCTAGCTTTATACCATTATAGTCAAAGAATATAAAATTCACTTCTTCCTCCAAGGAACATATTAAATGCCTCCTTGTACCATTAGTATAAAGTCGATTTTTCTAAGTGATCCATGGTTGATGAGAGAGAAGAGTTTTGTTTACATAATGCATAACATTTTAGAGACACCTCATGCGTTATTCATTAGATGAATTTACTTATGTGTTTGCTCTGTTTGTGAGTTAAAGACTAGGAGGGCTAAATACACAGACTCTCCCACCATCATTCTCTCCAGGTCCACGCATATCTAGTCGATTTTGTTTCTACGTTTTAGCTAACGATTGCTGATGCAGAAAGGATCATGTCCAATATATAGATAGATATATGTGAATTCGACACTTTTTCATCCAGCATCTCCCGCCTGAATTCTTACACTCAGAAAACAGTGGAACAGTCTCTGCTTTCTCTTTCCTCTCTGCGGCATCCAATATCTCTCTGTCCATCCTTTATTAAATAAATATATTGGCTAAGATGGATTACTTTAACTGTGCCTAGTTTCATAAATATATTTACAACCATCATTTACTCTTAACTCTAGGTTTGGCTTCCTTGCCCTGTTAAAAAGAACTTTCCCATTAAGTTCTGTCTTTTCATACGACGCTCAGTCAACAGCCAACAATTTTCTTCAGTAGCAAACATCCTAAGCTCGTCCATGTGTGCGACTCTTTCTGTTGCTTCCCCGGAGAATGAGCAACGTGGCTGGGCATAAGAGTCTTGGGTCCTAACGTTGTGGTTCCATAATTCCACATCTTCATTATTTTCTGACCTTTAATATTGTAATGAGGAAGCCTGAGGTCATCTAGATTTATTTTTCCCTTTGCAGACAAATCTGCTCTTATCAATATTGGAGGCCCATGGAAATATTTACCATGACGATTTTAAAAATTCTTCAATACACGTCTATGTAGGTTTTGATTTTTTATTTGGTGACATGCTTGGTGTCATCCATTTTCTCCCGGTATTTCTTCAACTCGGGAAATTTTCTTCAAGTATCTCTTCGTTTATCAAGATGATTTCATCTGCATTCAGCTTTTTATCAGGTACATCTCTGTTTTGGGGCTTCCTTCTCTATAAAGCTCTTCTCCAATACTGGAAAATATCTCACGTTTTTGAAAACAACCATTCTATAAACGGTGGGGCTGATTTTATTTCATCATTAAACTACTAATTTAAGTTAAATTAAATTAATTTATTTTAAATTTCTCTAAAACATTTAATTTCTTAATGATTTTAATTGTTGGTGATCCATAACATCTCCCCATCTCATTCTGTTCCGGCTCTACACAGCCAGACCATTTTCAGCTAGTCTGTCATCTTATCTCACTTTTTATCATCGAGTCCATGTTTTCCTGAATTTTATTGAAAGCACACCTCGGATCTTTTCCCAACCTTCTTCTGTCTCCTGCGGTAACTCTTTCTCACAAGTATGCTCTTCCCCTGAACTTGAGTGTGGGACGACCCCACCTTAAGTTGGAGAAACTTTTGGTGGGCTCCATGGTGATTTTAATGCTTCCATGTCTTCACCTTGAAATAAGACCTGGGCTCTCCCACCTTAGGGTCCCTCAGGCGTGGGGCGGGGAGAGTCTTCTGGTCTCCCCAGTACTGAGCTGGCCAAGGTAACTTGAAATCACTCATTTAATGATTTAACAGAGGAGAGGGCAGGAGGCTACATGAGGTACATTCCCACGTCTTTCTACTGTGTAATGACGCCGCTGTGCACGGAGCCAAGACTCCTCCATCCGCTGACCCAGCTTCCTTTCCTAGTGCCACCTCTAAGCGGGATAATCCCTTCCTGGAATGGCCATCCAGCATGCCAGACGCAAGCCCATGCAAACTCCTCAAGCCTCCTTCAAACTCTGGGACTCTCCGTGGCCTCCAAGGCTGCCCACTCTCAAGATCAAAAGAGCAAAACACAGAGCCTGAGTCGCGTCTACCAACGGCCAAGTCCTGCCTTCAGCCGTCATCTCCTCTGCCCTCCCACGGTGGGGGAAAGGCCACTACCCTTCCTGACTCACCCTGCACACGAATGCCAAACTCTTCTGGAAGCCGCCCCCGCACTGACAAAGTGGAGGAAGGTCATGATGCCCAGCAGCTCCATCACAAGCTCCTCCAAATGGCAGGCGTTTGGACCGTTTCTCCAGAAGCCCCACCTTCATGAAACGCTGCTGCTTCTGAGAAGGATGCTGGACATCTGCCCTCGCCTCCTTCCCCCATCTACACAGGGGCTGCCGTCAGATGCCACCCGCCCGGTTCCCCTCTGCTACAGGGCTTTCCTACTGGCAAATTCACAAAGGACCTTGGTTGGGGGGCGGGTGGTGACCAAAACACATATGCTCCCATTTCCACATGGTTCCAGGTTGCACCGAATGCTCTTTCACACATGCTCCCCTATAGCAAGAGTTTCGGAGCTTGAACATCCTGCCTGGCGTCACAGGAAAGGGAGGGTTGTAAATCCCATCAGGCAACTCCACATCCGAAGCTTACATCACTAACTCCCACTGTTCTCAATGTTCTTGCACTGGCTGCTTTCAAGAGAATTCTCTTGAATAGAAAAAAAAAACAAAAATAACATTCTATCCTCTCTTCCTCCACTGGCATCATCACTGTTCAAATGGACAGCTAAACTGAGGGGCCATCGGTTACCTGGAAGCAGCCAGAAGGAATCGTCTCCCAAGTGAACTAACGCAATTCATGATATTCTGATAATACCATCACGTGTCTCTCTACAAATGAGAACACTGCCACGCTCGAGTCTCAGAGTGTATAAGGCACATGCTCTACAGAACAAGAGTGCTGAGCAGCTGCAGTGTTGTGTATCTGTGAGCATGCAGAGATGGAAGCACAGATGTCCTTATGAATCCAAGGATGGAGTCATCCGTGACCTCCCAACTCAACTCCTGCCTCATGATTTCAAGCTGAGCGTCTGTAGCTCCCAGACCCTAAATCCCTGGTCCTAAATCAGGTCAGCCCATGGCACTCAGCTTTTCCCAGGAATCAAGTCCTGGACTCAACATGGCACTCGGCTCTTCCTAGGAAACAAGTCGTGGACCCATCATGGACCCATCATGACATGGACCCATCATGGACTCATCATGGATCCATCATGGAATAGACTCATCATGGATCTACTATGGCATGGACCCTTCATGGCATGGACCTATCGTGGACTCATCATGGATCCATCATGGAATGGACCCATCATGGGTCCACTATGGCATGGACCCATCATGGCAGGGACCTATCATGGACTCATCATGGACCCATCATGGACTCATCATGGATCCACCATGGACCCATCATGGAATGGACCCATCATGGATCCACCATGGCATGGACCCATCATGGCATGGACCTATCAGGGACTCATCATGGACCCATCATGGCATGGACCCATCACAGCATGGACCCATGATGGCATGAACCCATGATGGATCCATCACGGAACAAAACTCCCTTTGTTCCTACCTGCCAAAGCTTCCCTCTATGGGACACTGTGTCTGCGGCAGCATGAAGTAACCAGGTGCCAATGGGAAGTCCCGCTTAGCCTGGGCTTGTGCTGTTTGCCCTACATTCCCTCCATGCCAGGGTCTCCCCTCTCCTTCCTCAGACCCTCCAACCCACCCTTGTTGACCACTGACCTTGGGACAGCTCGCGATCTCTTATCATAGTAAGGTGGCATAGTAAGGATAGTAGGTGGCAGAGTGGAGCATTGAGAGACAAGGACTCCAGAGCAAGCTGGGATCCTAGCTCTGCCCCTCATGCCTGAGTGGGTCTCAGGAAAGGTCAGAAGACAGCAGCAACAATAGCACCCAACCCAAGAGGAGTCTTGAGCTTTAAATGAGTGGAGTAGGTGTAAGAAGCTCGCAGTAGCGCCTCCTAAGAGCTGGCCGTTCGCATTGTCATCAGGCTGTCCCAGGAGTTCCAGCTCTCAGGACCCAGAGAATCTGGGCATCACGACTGCTGTGCTCTGGATGCTTATCTACCACGTGTCACACGCACAGCCAGGCTCCTCTCTCTACATGGTTGTTCCATCTCCTATCCTTGCCTGAATTGCCTACATCCAGACTTCCTTTCCATGACAATCAAGAAAAACCGAGCTATCCTTGTACCCAGCCATGCATTCAGCAGAACAACAGAACTCCCATGCACAGCCACCTGGAGACACCGCTACACACCATCACAGGGAGAGACCCAACAGAGACACACGCTCAAGAGGAAGCAGAAACCTAGTCTACACATTGGATGGCTCTATAGAGCCAAATGTGAACTTCTACGATTTTGGGCTCAAATCTCCAACTTAGTTCACGATAGTTGCTTTTCAAATTCCCCCCACCCCCCAAAAACTTTGACTTCTGAATTTCCATCTCTGAGACAATGAACAGTAAGCATACACAATATTATTTTCTAAGTACTCTGGAGTCAATGACACACCGTGACAGATTTCCCTACCTTAAGGATGACTCGAGGGTCCTCTACAAATGCCAGATGACCCCCATGATTGCCAGCAGTCCAAGCCCAAGAATGGACCCATCATGGATCCACTATGGCATGGACTCATCATGGCATGGACCTATCCACGCCATGTTCCTGGGACCCCCTTGACCACAGTGGACCTTGCTTCCACTGGAGGAAGAGCCACCAGCTGGGCACAGGCGCATCTCCCAGTTTTACCTGAGCAGGCTGGACACGTGAGGGGTGATCAGCACCACCAGCTTCCTGGTCAGCCTCTGGTTCCTCAGTGACTGCCCCAGGACCAGGGCCCCCTGGCAGTAGACGTCATTGGTGGCCAGCGTGACAAAGGCCTGGTCAGACACTGTAGATAGAGACACAAACAGCAGAGTCACGCTCCTGACGGATCTCACGGGATGGCGGGTTGATGCTCGCTCCTCTTCTCCTGTCAAGTTCACAACTCATACCCACTAACCATTGGGTGTCCCACACGGGTTCCTCGGGCACATTCGCACACCTCCTTTCCTTAAACACACACACACACACACAGGAAAAGTGCGAGGAAATCCTCAACACGAGGCGAAGCCACCCAGAGTAGGACTAAAACGTCCTGATGCTACAAATCCGCCAATATGCACGCCTAAGACCGCTGGTTTTGTTTTGCACTCAGGTCTCAAAAACTCACCCAAAATATTTGAGTCTCAGCTGAAAACACTGTGAAAGGTGGAACAACACTGGGATTATCCCAGTGACAATGAAGATGCCCGCCCAGCTCAACAGAAGTGTGCTCCCTGGAGGAGCGGCCAGATCCGCTCATTAAATTCTGCACAGACCAGTTGTTGGAAAGACTTCAACTCAAGGATAT
Source organism: Equus quagga (assembly GCF_021613505.1). NCBI lineage: Eukaryota > Metazoa > Chordata > Mammalia > Perissodactyla > Equidae > Equus > Equus quagga. Next base: position 121,772,920 of record NC_060276.1, read on the forward strand.
ATGAGGTTGAGGAGACGGGAGAGGGGAAAATATATTGTTTCATTCACCAGGATGTTCTTAGTTTCCCAACGTCTCAAGAGGAGAGGAAGAAACTCAAAGGGCAGATCCAACTGATGGCAATCTTAAGTCTCAGGGCATAGTCGTGGCGTTAACTTCCACAGGGACTTGCAAACGATTGAATTCTTGGGTCCCCAAGAGCTTGTTGCCAGGATAAAGACAATGGGACAAAGAGATCCTTGCCTTGTGCCGGCTACTGTGCTGTCTGCAGAAATTAAAATTCGCGGCAGGTAGCCTGGGGCCAGAACACACAGGGCAGCCCCCGAGAGGCCCCACAGACTCACAGTCATGCTAAATATGACCTGACAAATGGGGCTTCCGAGCCGTGTTCCTGGGGTTCACGCCTTGACCTTTACATTCCATTGGGGTCAATTTCCAAATGTGCCTGTTGCAACAGGTTCCCGTCTACACACTGTCGGGTTTTTTCTTGGATGAGAAGGAATGAGAATTCCTGGCATCTCCACTGTGAGTTAAGAATTACAGACAGCAAACTGAAGAACTCAAGTCTGCAACCCAAAAGGTATGTGTCTGTCTATGTATCTATCTTGGTATCTATCTATCCATCATCTATCTATTTATCATCTATCCATCCATCTATCATCTATCTATCCATCTATCATTTATCTATCTATCTACCATCTATCTATCCATCTATCATCTATCTACCATCTATCATCTATTTATCTATCATCTATCATCTATCTATCCATCTAACATCTATTATCTATCATCTATCTATCTACCATCTGTTATCTATCTACCATCCATGCATCTATCATCTATCTATCATTTATCTACAATCAATCTATTATCTATCATCTATCATCTATGAATAATCCATCATATGTCATCTGTCTACCATCTGTGTAACTATGTGTCAAATCTATCATCTATCTACTATTTATCTAGAAACAATCTATTATCTATCATGCGTCTATCACCTATCTATCTATAACCTGTCATCTATCATCTAGCTAGCTAGCTAGCTAGCTATTTACCATCCATCCATCTATCTATGTATCATGTATCTATCTATCTATTTATCTATCTATCTAGTTTTTTTAAACAACTGGCTTAAAACAATGCACCGTTCACTCTCTAGGGACACACATAGTATTCACAGAAATGTGCAGAACGAGAAAAATATGACGGAAAAGGTGAGACGCGTAGCTCTGCCACGAGGAGTTTGAGGGGCGGAGAGACATCCTGGTGGAAAACGTCCGAGAAAGAGGTCTGGAGGAGAACAAAGGTCCTTGGAGGACTCCTCCCCAGAGCTCACGGTGACTAGGGAAGCCCAGGACCAGAAGAGACCACCCCGTGACCACTGGCCATCCAGAGAAGAGGACCACTGGGGTGTCCTGATCCAGTATGACTGGTGTCCTTATGAGAAGAGGAGATGAGGACACAGATACGCACAGACGGACGACCGGGTGAGGACATGCGGAGAAGACACATCCATATGCCAAGGAGAGAGGCCTCAGGAGGGACCAGCCCTGCCCACACCTGGATCCCAGACATCCAGCCTCCAGGATGGGGAGACCATCAACGTGTGTTGTTTAAGCCGCCCCATCTGTGGTCCTTTGTTATGGCCCCCGGAGCGAACTCATACAATGGGGCATTAAAGTGAGGGAACAGACGCAGGGATGGTGTACCCACCCTGGGAAAACAATGACAGCGATCACCACGTTTAACTTCACATTCAATCGCCCTTCTCTGACTGAGGAATCACCTTTTTCCACTGAGCCTCATGTCCATCCTTGTAACGGTCTACTATATTTCCCACTGAAGCACTTCGGATCGGATCCTCCCCAAAGAAAAAGTAAATTCCCAACAGAGCTACGGGATGAGTTCATCTTGGTGGCCGTTCCTGTTGGCTATTCCTGAAGAGAGCGTTCAATTCTTTCTAACCGGAAGGCGACATGAAGACGTGAAAAATATCTCACCAGCTCATTTGCTAATCCTTCATTGGTCAGAAGCACGTTCCATCGTACCTAAGAAAACTGACACTTCATTTGCTAGATTTGTTTTGACTCAACATGGTTGATAAAAACGGGCTTCCCTCACTGGAGAGTTATAAAACCAGACGCCAGAACAAGTAAATTTTTGACCAGCTCGTGTTTCTGACCCACACGGTGTGGACGCATCGGCTGCTTCTGCATGAGAAACACCAACATCTATCGCGGGGGGGGGAGGCCGAGAGGTCCTGGGAGCAGAGGGAACTGCCATGTCTGTGGACTGATTATTGAGCCTGTCAACAGGATGAAGACGGCAGCAGTGAAGAAAAGAGACCCTCTGGCCAGCGACCCCCAAGACGTGCGTCTCTGAATGTTAGCCACCACGGCCCCAGGCACGATGCTGCAAATTCACGCCTGGATCTACGCTGCATCTCAGCGCAAACTCAGAGCAGCGGATTCCAACGGAACAGAGGATGGAACGTTCATCGATAGACCTTCCGTTCCCACATGGCCTTACCCTGAAGAAACTACCAGACCGTCAAGTTTTGGTGTGGCACCAAAGAACATCCCCCATTACCCAAGGCCACCGCACGGACAGGGCGAGCTTCCATGCAACATGGCGCCCGGGGGTCTGGATTTTTGGCACGAGCACAGAGTGGGAAAACACTGTCCTCCAGCCCCAGGTAAAGAAAAAAAGATATTCTTGCAAACTCAAGTGCAGCCTGAAGACTGTGCTGGCTGACAGTTTTACGATGATGCTATGAGACATGTTTCCTTCTGTTCCTAGCCTGCCCTCCATTCAACTCATCTTCCAGCCTCCCCCCCGAAATAACACCGTCAGCTTCCTCCTCGGCCCCTCGCCTTTCCTGAAAGGTGGCGTTTGTTTCCTGCAAAGTGTTGGATGGCCACATCGGCCCTCCCAGCACATTCCAGGGCTGATGGAGATGGGTCCGCATGTCCGGGGTTGAATGCTGCCATTATGCAGGCCCTAGCGGCTTTGGGGGAACGTGGTTTTCATGCCGGAGACCTCCAAACCACTCCCTGGAACAGAGAAGGCTTTCTGCGTCCCCTCGGAGCCGAATCTCACAGCACGCCACAGAAAAGCCCCCTTTTGCCCCGGTCCCCGCAAACTCCCTTCCTATGGCCAGTGAGGAGGAAGACAGCACAGAAGCCGCTCGGCGAGTAACCACATCGCTCCTCTGGACAAAAACTAACCTGTTTTTTTAAAAACTGGACTCACGAATGATCCGGTCTGGTCTGATGCAACAGGGGGGTGTCTTAATACCAACAGGACAGGCCTCTTTCTCGCAAATATTCCGCATCACGTCTCTCCGCCTCTGAAGTCGACTGTCCCCATGTGATGTTCGAAAAACCCAAGGGCAGGCAGACAGGACCGAATCTGAGCCCTGGAGGGCCCGGCCTTGCCAGAAGTCCCAGCCAGCCAGCCACCCTAGGCCGGCTGCCCTGGTCAGAGATTAACCAGAGCTCTTTATGGGAATAACAAATTATGGTGGGGGGGGGTACCCAAAGGCCTTGACATCCCAGAGTTTTAGGGGCATGAACTTCCCGTTAATGTCTCCCACAGTTCAACACTATTGCCAAGAAACCAGCCCATTTCAACTCTCA
>NC_060276.1:121776657-121782259 GCF_021613505.1 Equus quagga
TTTTTTTTTTTTTTTTTTTTAATGAGTAGGGAGGCCCTAATAGGGAACCAGGTGTTTTGGGTTTTTTAAGGTTTTTTTTCTTCTGTGAGGAAGATTGGCCCTGAGCTAACATCTGTTGCCAATCTTCCTCTTTTTTTGTTTTTTTTCTTTTTCCTCCCCAAAGTCCCAGTACATAGTTGTATATCCTGGTTGTGGGTCATTCTGGTCCTATGTGGGATGCTGCCACAGCGAGGCTTGATGAGCCGTGTGTAGGTCGGTGCCCAAGATCGGAACCGGTGAATTCAAGGCCGCCAAAGCTGAGTGCGCACACTTAACCCCTTGGCCCCAGGTAGGCCCCTCCCAGGGCTGTTTTTTACAGGAGAATGAGGAAATCCCAACGCCCCCGAGCATGCTATAAATGGCCCCCTCCCACATCTCCAGCTGCTCTGGGTGACGCCAGCCCCCTCCAGCCCCGGGGAGGTGTTGGGGAGGCAGATAATGGGAGATGAGAGGTTTGGGGAGATGGGGAGGGTAAAGCGGGGGTCTCGCCAAGCGCAGACTAATGTCCCGTGTGCCCGCAGGAGCAGGGAGGCTGAAGGAGAGGAGCATTCGCGGACTCACCCGACATGGTCCGCGGCTCCGCGCGCAGTGGGCACCCTGGGGCCGGCTCGCGCCTGGGCGCGGTGGGTGGGACGGACTCCCCGGCCTCCAGCCGGGCCTAGCAGAGGCGTCGTCTCCTGGGGGCCGTGCAGATTTCCAGGCCTGCGGGCAACAGCTTTGCATTCTCAACACCCATGGCTGCAGCCTCAACCTAGCGCCCCGCACCCACCCACCCAACCCTGTGTCACTTGGGCCCCGCTCAACCCTGGCCACCTCCACAACCCCCGCACCCTGCACTTCCTCCTCCGCCCAGGCTCCCCTCGACTCCCTGCCCGCCCTGGAGTCACCTGGGACCCCATTGCACCCCGGCCACCCCCGCACCCCGCGTCTCCTCGGCGCTCCGCGACAGCCTCTGGCACCCAGCCTTTGCCCACCCGGTGTCCTCAGCGGCCCCACCGCGCTGGCACTTCCTCCTGGCTCCAGGGCAGCTTCTGCCCGCCCCATACCCCTGGACTCCCCACCCGCTCCTCTGCGCTCCGGGCGGCCCGTGCCGCCACCCTGGGCCCCCCCCCCCCGATGCCCCCCCTCCCCCCGGCCCCCCCCCCCCACTGCACCCCACACCCCTGAACCTCACCCCTCCTCCGAATTCGGGCAGCCTCTGCCCGCCCCACCGGGGCCCCTGCCGCGCCCAGGCGTCCTCCACGCCCCCCGCACTCCTCTGCGTTCCCCGCACCGTCTGTGCGCTCGGGGCCGCCTCTGCCCCGCCCGGGATAGGCGCCCCCCGCTATCCGCCTCCCCTCGGCCCCGTACTGCGCCCCCCCCCACGCCTACCCCTCACCCCTCCGAATTCGGGCAGCCTCTGCCCGCCCCCTCAGGTCCTCCGCAGCGCCCAGGCGGCCTCCACGCCCCCTGCACTCCTCCTGCGTCCCCCGCACCGCCTGTGCGCTCCGGGCGGCCTCTGCCCCCATCCTGGCCCGGCGCCCCCCGATTACTCCCTTCTGCTCCGGTCCACCCCTGCACCCCGCTCCTCGCCGCTCCTCCGGACTCGAGCAGCATGCGCCCCCCGCACCCCTGCGCCCCTCGCACCTCCTGCGCGCCCAGACAGCCTCTGTGCCTCCGGGCCCCCGCCGCGCCCAGGCCGCCTCCACGCCCCCGGCACTCCTGTGCCCCCGGGCAGCCGCGGCCCGCCTGGTGCTGGGAGGCCCCGAGGACGGCGATTGGCCGCCCGCCGGAAGCCCGGCCCCACCCGCCCGCCGCGGGGACCGGGTCTCGGCCGCCACCGCCCCCGCCCCGCCTGGGGTCCGCCTCCGCCGCCGGCCGCGGGGAGAGCCGGGGAGGGGCGGTGGCTGCCTTACACTCCTGTCCCCGCCCCTGCCCCCCACCGCCCACGCCCTGCTGAATCCGGGAGGCCGCGGTTACTAGATTTGCACAGGTAACCTTTATCCAGCCCGTCCCAGAGTAAATGTTTGCCATGGCTGCGCGGGGCCTGGGCCCAAGGCCAGCGCGCTGCTCCGCCCACGGCCCAGGGAGGAGGCCGCGCGGGCAACAGCCCAGCCCGGCCTGGGCAGAAAAGAGTCTTAGCGAATTCGGGGCTGCAGACTAGGAGAATGAATAAGCGAATGCATGCACGAGGGAATAAAGGAATGACTGAGTGAATGAGTGAGTTGAATGCATGAATGAGTAAAGGAAGGAGTGAGTTCATGCAGGCATGAGTGGGTGCACGCAGGAATGAATGAGTTCACGTAGGCGTGACTGAATGAATGACTGCGTGTACTCATGAATGAATGTGTGCATGTGTGTGACTGAATTAATTCAATGCACGACTGAGTGAACGAATAAATGAGTGTGTGACGCATGCATGAAAATCAGTGCTCCCAGCCTTTTGCATCCAAGTCCTTTCTGGCTCCCCAAAGCTCCAGTGCTGGAGATAAGGGGCCTGGGAGGGACCCTCTGCGCATGTTGGGTCTAGATCAGAGCCCCCAGGATCCAAGCCGGCAGGGACCTGTCTGGGAAGGCCAAGGTGCCCAGCTGGTCCTGGGGGTGGTGGGCAATGGGACGATGCCCCTCATTGCAGCCAACTGCAGGGGAGAGGGGAGGATGTGGACCAGGCATGCCAGCCCTTACGATTTGTCCTAAGAAGTCCCCGGTTATTTCATGGACTGTCCTGATTATGGGCAAGTCGTTCAAGTCAACAGTCCTGAACTGGGTGGGCCGAGGAGCTCTGTGGTTCAAATGTGGCGCCTCCCCCACCCCCACCCTGGGGCCACCAGTTTGAAACCTCCGGCTGCAGCATGAATACACTGAATGTACAGAGAGAAGGGAGGAGCAGCAGGGAAGCGCATGCCCAGGGATGCAGTCCTGGGGAGCTGAGCATCTGGGACACACACCTTGAGTGTGGAAGAAGCAATTATTTCAGGAACTCTCCCATCTCGGTGGACCTCCTTGGTCCCGTAGCTTGTCATTGCACTGCTGTCTCAAGCGTGCAAGGGACATATATATCAACAGAAGGACTTGACGTTCCTGTTGCGCAGGAACTGAGCAACTAGACTTCCTGCTCCACAAATGTCACCTGGAGGGAGGGAACGGAGGGAGAAGAACCAGATGGGGTCATCTCCCCACTTAAACCAGCCCTGTGCCCCAGCATGTCCAACCCACGGCACTTCTACACCACCACCGCAGACGTCAACACAGTTAAAAATGACGAATGAGGTCTCCACATTATTATGAGAACCCTTTTGTCCCCCCGCCCCCCACGCAGTTCTGGGCCTCAGGGAACCCCCCCCCAGGGTTCCATATCTTACACTTTGAGAACCAAGACAATTCAGGCTCCAAGAGTGAGAAAAGAAATCTTAGAAGGGCCGAGGGGACGTCGTCCATGGGAACCCTATCAGTGCAGTGGGCCGTGGATGTCCAAGGAATGTGGCTCCCCCGGAGCAGGGCTTTGCTGAATTTCATCTGATGCCCCATTATGATAAGTCCCCCCTCACGACCCCACGGGGAATGGGGGCTTTGCCTGCTAAGGAGCGATCAGGGCTCCCTTGCCTTGGAGAAGAAGGGGAGGCACAGAGGAGGAAGGAGCCCCAAGTCCTCGGCACCTGGCCACAGAGACGGCAATAACAGTTGATCATAGCTATCAGCCTTGACGGACAGAGAGAGGAGGTGTTTCCAGCTCTAGGTTACAGATGGGCCCAGAGTGGTTAAGAAATCGCATCCAGGTGACGACGGAACTGGGCGAGGCCAGCTGGGAAACGTGAGGGCAGGGCCCCACCTCATCACGCTGACCCTATCCACACTCACGGCCTCAAAAATGCAGATCTAGCGAGCCGGCCTGGTGGTGTAATGGTTAGGTTCGTGCACTCCTCTTCAGCAGCCTGGGGTTTGTAGGTTCAGATCCCAGGTGTGGTCCTACACACTGGTTATCAAGCTATGCTGTGTCGGTGTCCCACATACAAAATAAGGAAGTTGGCAACAGATGTTCGCTCAGGGCCAGTCCTCCTCACAGAAAAAAAAAAAGTGCAGATCTGGTGTGCCATGAGAGGATCCCTGGTCTGTCTCAACAGAAAAAGGGCATGGCCCTCCTTGGCCCCCTGGGGTGGTGTACACATGCTTGACCCATTACCAAGGCCTTATAAGATACCTGCAGGACTTCATAGAGCCTCTGGAAGGCTCCTTGAAATCCCTACCCTCTCTGAACCATCGGTGGAAGCATCAGGGTCTGGGAAGTTGTCAGTGGAGCATCCTCTGCTGTCGGTGCCTGGTTTCCTAGCTGCGCCCAGCCAGCCTGAAGGAGGAGAAACGCTGTGGAGAAGCTGGACAGTCGCAGGAAGGGTCAGTTCTGATTCGAGTCCCGCTCAGCCCTCAATGGCCCCCTTGCTTCCAGAGGAAGGGGAGCCTTCCTGGCCTCAGCTTGTGCGGCTGTTGGCGCCAATACTGGCCAAGGGCCCCCTCCATCCTGGGCTATGGTCATCCCATGTGGCCCCGTTCTGGCTTCTCCTGCTCCAGTGAGCAAACTGTAGAGTGCTGAGCTCCTGTGTGACCTCTGTGAGGAGGGCCCTCCTATGGGGAAAGTCTCCTATGAGACCATCCCAACAACAGATCCATTTCAAAAGGTCCCAGACACCTCCTGCCTCCTTCACGGCACGGGGGACACTCCCAGCTGGTCCCCTTTCCCTGGGTTAGAAGTCACACCAGCAGGATATCCACCACCCACTAAGGGCCCTCAGAGCTGGGTAATTCTCTGATGTGGGGCCATGCTGTGCACTGTAGGGTGTGGAGCAGCATCCCTGATCTCCACTTTCCAGATGCCCGGAGCATGCTCTCCCCAGCTGTGACATCAGAAATGTCTCCAGACATCACCAGTGTCCCCTGGGGGGCAGGCTCATTGCTGGATTGCTAGATATTGTAAAAAATAGATATAGATAGATAGATAGATGATAGATATAGGTACATAGATATAGATACATATATAGATGATAAATAGATGATACATAGATAGATAGGTAAATAGATAAATGATAGATAGATACAAAGATGGTAGATAGGTGACAGGAAATAGATAGATAGATAGATAGATAGATAGATAGATAGATAGATAGATAGACAGATGATAGATGATAAATAGAGAAATAATAGATGATAGATAATACATAGAATCATAGATTATAGATCATTATAGATAATAGGTAGATGCTAGATGACTAAGATGGATGGATAGATAGATAGACAGGTAGATAGGGAGATAAACAGATAGATAGATAATTGGTAGATAGATGATAGATAGAGAAATGATAAATGATAGATAATACATGGAATGGTAGATTATACATCATTATAGATCAAGGTAGATGATAGATAACCAGGATGGATGGATGGATAGTTAGATGGGTAGATAGACAGATAGATTAGATAGATAGATGACAGATAAATAGAGAAATAATAGATGATAGATAATACATAGAATGATAGATTATAGATCATTATAGGTAATAGGTAGATGATAGATAACTAGGATGGATGGACAGAT
>NC_060276.1:121782659-121810248 GCF_021613505.1 Equus quagga
GATGGATGGATGGATGGATGGATGGATGGGTGGATAGATGGATAGATGGATGGATGGATGGATGGATGGATGGATGGATGGATAGATGGATGGATGGGTAGATGGATGGATGGATGGATGGATGGATGGATGGATAGATGGACAGATAGATGAATAGATAGATGGATGGATGGATGGATGGGTGGATGGATGGATGGGTTGGTGGGAGGGTGGGTGGGTGGATGGATGGATAGATAGATAGATGGATAGATAGATAGATGGATGGACAGATATTAATCTCTCATGTGAGGTCAGGGTTTCTCAGCCTCAGCACTACTGACAATGGGGCCGGACCACTCTCTGTGGTGGGTCCTCCTGGGCACTGTAGGGTGTTGGGCAGCATCCCTGGTCTCCACCCACCAGATGCCAGGAGCCAGACCTCCCTCCCAGTTGTAACAACCAGAAATCTCTCCAGACATTGCCCTGTGGCCTCAGGGGACCAAATCACCCCAGGCTGAGAAACTCCCCTGGAAGAAGAGAGACTTCTGGGTGGAAGCCGCCTAGGGCTGAGCCCTCTGCCAGACCCTAAGACAAGACGTGGGAACGTTCCATCTCCCAGATCACCCCACCACGTCTTCAAAGTTTGTGTCAGGGGTCTCTGCATGGAACAATCAAACACGAAACCCAGTGCACACAATCGGGGCTCTGCGTTCTCAAGATGCATGAATGCTGTCGGCCAAGGAGGAATTCATTAGCTGGTTAGCAGGCAAATGGCTGCCTCCCACCTCACTCTCCGCAGCTCTCGCACCCTCTCCCTGGCTGACACATCGCTCTCTCTCCAAGCCGAGCAAAAACCTCTGGGCTCCTTTACACCCATCATGTGCCCCTGGGCAGCTTCCCAGGAGCAAAGGTCAAGTCATTCTGGGGTTCCGTCCTGGGGTCTTGCTTCTCGAGGGTCAAGCCTTTGCTGTGCTGGGCATCCTGTGCCATTAGGGTGTTGAGCAGCATCTCTGGTCTCCACCCACCGGATGCCAGGAGCACCCCCACCCGGTTTTGTCAGGACTCTCCCAAACAAAGACAGGGGCTGGAGGAAGGACAGGATTTCATCGGCCCCGGAGAGGACCAGAGAGGCCGGGAGAGTTAAACTGCCGCATTCCGGGTTTGGGGATTAACGGTGCATTCTTGCTGGCTTGCGGAGGGAAACGAGCAGTTTACATGCTATACTGAAACCCAGGCGGCGAGGCAGCGCATTCCTTCCACCCCCACCCCTAAACCAACCCTGTCATTATGATTCCCCACCCAGGAAGAAGCTCTCGGAAAATCAGGGTTTCCTTGGAATACCAACGTTCCATCCAACTCGCAGGAGAACAGGAAATAAGGTCAGGATGGGGTTGAAAGAAGGAAGCATCACCCCCCACCCCAGTGGCCTCATCTCCCACCCCTCTGAGCTCGGTGTGGCTCTGAGCCCTCCCCCCATCTTTGGTTTTCCCAGTGAGTCCTGGGACAGCCCTGGACTGGCAGCCTCCACGTCCCCCCTGGGGGCAATTCTAAGAAATGCACGTTCTGGGATCCACTTAGACGCCCCGGAATCAGAAAACTGAGTCTGGAGATGAGGACGTTTGCATTAACAAGCCCCCTCGATGCACACTCCAGCTTGACCGGCACTGACGGCTTTGACCTTTGGACCCAGTGGGGAGGCCACAGCGGGAGCCGGGATGGCTGGAGAGGGCAGCCAGAGACAAGAAGGGGGGAAAACCGCAGAGATGTTTCAAGAGACGGTTTAAGATGCCTGAGCTGGGTGCGTCGGTTTCCCAGCACCAGATACCATCGCCTGCCCCACATACCCAACCCACTCGTCTCCTCCCACCCGCTCCTTCCTGCTCCGAGTTTGTGCTCAGAAAGTGGGGCAGAAGGCAGGAAGCCCCAGGCCATCCGCGCTGACCCCCGGGGGCAAAGGGGAGGCCCATTTTTAAACCCAGAGCATGCCACCCCGCCGTGGGCGTTGCTGGCTGCTGTGCGTGTGGTTCTCCAGGAAGCCGTGCAGAGGGGGCGCCTGGGGACCTCCGGTGTGGACGTGCGCCACGGAAGGCAGTCTCTCCTCCGTGTGCCTGCGAAAAGCTGTTTGCTGACTGCCCCCTGAGGCTGCATTCTCCTAAAGAGCCATTCGGAGAAAATGCATCCTTTTGTTTGTAAACCAGACACAATATTATCGGTGAGTCACAGGACGTTTTTTAAATCCGGAAGCTTCCAAAAGACACCAACCAATTTGATTGGTAACACGTTTTTTGTGACAAAGGCCCTGCGAATTGAGGCGAAAGATGAGCAAAAGAATGGGAGAAAATATTTGCAATATGCATACACATATATATGTGGGTGTATCACAATTGAAAGTATACATCTATATTTTATACATTGATAAAGGTTGACGTAGAAATATGCAAACAACTACACTTGCAAGCAACTTGATACAAAATAAGCAAAGGCTTTATAGCACCTGCTACTGGCTACCATGCAACCACTGTTCTCTTGCTCATTATTGACAAAGTTGGGATTTTGCTCCTGGATTCCTGTGACCTCACCTGTGACCCTCAATTTTAGTGAGGGTCTCATTGTGTGTTAATTAGGAATGAGAGGTGGGCTGCTGGCCTCTGGAAGGAAATCTTTACTTTTAAAAGAGGAAAGCGGGGAGGAAATGGTCTTTATTGGGCCTCTGGCTATGGACGGGTGAGGCTACGATGGCTGGAGCTACAGCAGCCCATCTTCCACCAGGAGTGAAACTGGTCAATGATCTGTGAAGGGCAGGATCACAAGAGGCAGAGAACCCGGCCACTGGAGGATAACAGCGACCTCTCAGATTACCCCACCTCAGAGGCCCCAAACCTCAGTAAGTCTTCCTACATGATTCTGTCTTTATGGTTTTAGCCATTTTGAGTTGGCCTTTCTGTCACTTCAGCTAAAAAGCATCCTAATTTATGCAGTCTAGCAGGCTTTCTCAGACATTTTCATCACAAGACTCCTTGACACTCTTAAAAACTATTGAGGAACGCAAACAGCTTTTGTTTATGTAGGGTCTAAATATCCACATTTTCTGTACTAGAAATTAAAACTGAGCATTTTCGATATTTACTTATTTCACACATTTAAAGATAACAATAATAGTAAATCCATTACATCTTACATAAATAACATGTTTCTATGGAAAAATAAAATATATTTTCCCAAAGAAAAATTTTTTAGGGGGGAGGAGTAGCATTGTTTACACATTTACAAATCTCTTTAGTCTCTGGCTGATTTCTTAGAAGTATTTGCTCCTACATTCATTTTGTTACCCTACGTTATTCGGGTTGACATATAGGAAAAACATCTGGCCTCACTCAGATGTTTCGTTAGAAAAGGGGGGAGGGTTTTGATAGCTTTTCCACACAATGGTGGACACTCTTCTTTGATGCTTTGACCAAAGCTTCACAATCGGCGGTTCCTTCAAGGCAAGGCAACATGGAATCTGAAAACCCATCCGTGAATTTTCCTGCTCTGTAACGTCAAAGCCCATGGGGCTGCCTTGAACTTCAGACGGATCTTTTACCCACTTAGGATTCTGCAACATCCTGAAGTCACGTGGAGGTCTTCCAAATGTTGGCACATGTCATTACAGAATATACATTTTTAAAACCCCACCTTCGCTCGGATCTCTGCCAATCTCATCACGCAAAGGTCTTTAGCTCGAAAAACAAGAGACAACATCTCCCCTGTGAGATTAAGGTTATGGCCTGAATGAGACCTTCTGCATTAACTGAATGCCTGTGTCTCCCAAATTCGTATGTTGAAGCTGTAACCCCCAAGGGGATGGTATTTGGAGGCTGGACCTTTGGGACACGATTAGGGTTAGACGAGGCTGGGATATCAATGGCCCCATCCCCCCTAACTCCTTCTTCGGTCTACAGCCGTTTTCATTCTTTTCCATTGAGGGGAAATCGGCACATTGTCCTTCTCTGGATCATTTCTGCGGACCCAGCTCTTCAGAGATAGTGGTTCTGGGTGACGCATACCTATTTTAGTGGGGTCTTGTGTGGGAGTAGGAGGCAGACAGCTGCAAAGCACAGATGTGACGACAGCTGGCTGGATTCGGGCGATGCATTCCGCTTATATTTGGAACTGCGGGGGACGTGCCTCCGTTGGGAAATCGTGGCTTGGACGGATGCCCACCCAAATCACCCAGGGGCTTCCAAGTGAGGAACCCAAGTGGCCCAGAGTGAGAAACCAGACCAGTTAATCTCATCCTCTTAGGAGTCTGACCTTCAGGTAGGTGTTCTCAGGATGGGGCCAGACCCTGGAAATACGGATATATTGATATCAATATACTGAATATTGATATTGATATATTGAAATATTGAGATATTGATGGTTATGTGTTTTTCACCATGAAAAAAAAAAATGCACAGCTGACTTTAAAGCTATTCACAAATTTATAATGGCTCAACGAATGGTTGAGAACTCTTGAACACTTCTTTATCTCCCCAATTCTGTAGTTACTAATCGGACCCTAGAGAGCACATGGTAAGGCCTACAGTGCACAGCCCCTTCGCAGTCATCCCAAAAATTCGGATCACATCTTTATTCATGATTTATTATCGATGACAACTGTTTTTATGTGCACATGGGTAAAATTTTAATTTATTTTAAAAGTTTGATTTTTTTCATATTTTCCCATTAAAATAGAACCTGTATGTGCCTGTTATTGTCATCACTACTCCTCTTACTGGCCTTGGTATTCCTAATGACAACAGTGTTTGTTTTGTTAACTTTCTGAATCACTACCCTTTGACCAATTGTTTGCCATTGGCTTGATGAAATCATAAATCGTTCTCCATTTTCCAAATTGAAAATGTTTCTTTCTGAAAGGAAATAAAACGGGACACCATTTAGCTAAACGAATTAATAAAAAATGATTATGGGCCTCTGCGGTGTCAGAAAATCTAATTTTAAAAGATCTTTGGGGATTTGGGAATTGTAGCATTATCGCTCTTTTGTGAATTTTCAGAATTTTAGTGGTGAAATTTAGTGAAAATTAACATCCGATACTTCCTCTTTTGTTTACTGAATTTATGAAACTGTCGTGCAGGTTGTTTTAAAAGATTTTCAAGACTATAGACCTAGGAATAACATATTGAAAAACATAGCATTTATGAAGCTCCAAGCCCTAACACCCCTTAAGCGAAATATATTTTTATTTTTACAAGATACGTATTTTTTCCCTTGACACAAAAGTCCTTAGACTCACAGGACAGCACAGGAGCTCTCATTAACCAAACTAAGGAGCCCACCTCCACTTGCATTTCTGCACCCCAATAATTCCTTTCTCCTCAGCTCCAAGGACTCGTTGGCGTGGAAAAGGGATCAGATGAGATAACATCCAGGGCCTTGCACCGCGCAACGTCCCTTCTGCACAGAACAAAGATCTGAATGCTTTCACCACTCTGCAAGGGCAGCATGTGAAACATAGCTCTCCTGCGAGCCCAGGGACAACTGTATTTGGCGGGTTCCAAAAGCAATCATCACCTGGACCCCAATGCCTCCGCTAGCTGCAGAATCTCTCACTTTATCCATCTGCAGGGAAACGGTCCACATCATATTTTGGACCCGTGAGGCCAAGGAGACGGAAAAGGTGCCACTTCTGCACGGGGCTCCGAGTTGATGGATTTTCGGCACATCTGGTGGCACAGGGACAACATGCACAGAGCGGATCTTCAGAGCAGGCTGATGGACAGGCAACCAGGGGACTGCCCCTCGTCAGAATTCCCGAAGGAACGTGTTTGGAAGAATCGAAGAAACATCCATTGGGAATGAAATATGCTAAGTGGTCAAGAAGCCATTGGAAGAGATTAAGATATTTTCAAAGTGCCGCCTACGTTGGGGCCGAGGTGCAAACTATAAGGCACAGAGGCATTCTTTACATCAAGCGAGCGTCTTGAATTGTTTACTATAAAAAGCAACTCTCCTATCAACAATTTGCCCAGGGTCCCAGTCCCACATCAGAATGGCGAATTTCAGGAAAGCCGAATTGCTCTCTTGTGCCTGTTTTCAGCTTCAGAATAGGAAACAGGATCAGAATACAGGCTTCTGCTCTTTCTACCAGAGCAGCCAGCTTTCCAAAACTCCTGTCTCATCACTGGTTGATGGACGAAAAGAAGAACTGAATGATTCTCTTGAAAGCGAGGCTTAAGCCGCCAATTTTCAAAGGCTAGTTATTAGCCTCGAGTGACTGACTTAAGGATGTTTCAGACCGTCTGAATGGGCTTAAGTGAAAAAAGAAAAATTCAAGGGCCGTGTGTAAATAGATTAACATGCATTGAAAAGGTGGATGGCTTCAGAGCAAGGATCCGCTTTTGGGGAAGAGAATGGCACGGTTGGCTGCTGATGGTATTAGAATTCGAATCCTGAAGGAGAGCTGTCGAAATGAGCAGAGCTCCATCTGTGCAGGCTGGAGAGGAGGTTTCATCTCTATTTTGAGGTTCTCCATAGAAAACACTTGGATGAGACCTGAAATCCCTTCTCTGCGTCACGAGACATTTCAACACGACATTTGTCAACAAATACAAAGAGAGATCCGTGAGACTTAGGAACGCTTGCTTCATTTAAGAGAGCAAGAAAAATAATAGATGGTTTGGAGGAAAATTCCCATCTTCGGGGGTGCGTAGAGGTGCTTTTATAAGAAGCCGAAGGATGCAAAGACAGAAAGGGTAGGTTTAATCACCAAACAAAACGTTAGGAAACGTTTGCTGAAGCTAGAGATCGAACTTGGGTGGATGGTGGGTCCTTGGAATTGAAGACGAGGGCATGGGAAATTGAAGATCTCCTTGAAGATGAAACACAAGGAGTTTTGAGGGAACTGACTTACGTGCTCAGAGAAATGTGTCCTTAAAATCTGTGGAAGAAAAAGCAAGCAAATCTACACTAAATGATCTGGAAGGAGATAAAATCACCGAGGCCCATACCCTATTAAAAAGTCTCCAAAATAAACAAGTTTCATTGCAAGTCAGAAAAAAAAGTACGCCATTTGAAAGTCAGATTCCAAAATGTCAACGGAACCATAAAGTCATTAATGAACCATAGCAAAAAAAATACATATATAATGAATTATCCAAGAATATTCAACGTATAGTGAATTTATCATGGAAAAAAAGAGCAGAATCGTTCCAAACCCACTGAAAAAGACCATCCATGCTTGTGGAGCGCTGGACACTTACAGAATCAAAACAAAAAATGTTTGCAGAAAAACCAAAAAGAACCACTTTTTCCAGCTCTATTGAGATATAATTGCGTGTAACATTGTGTAACTTTAAGGTGTACCACGTGACAACTTGATACACTTATATGTTGCAAAATGATGCCCACCAGAGTGTTAGCTCCCCAGAACTTATTCATTCTATAACTGGCCCTTCGTACCCTTTGACCAACATCATCCATCTCCTGGGACCCCAGGGCCTGGCCACCGCCATTCTACTCCCTGTTTCTATGAGTTTGGCTTTTTTAGGTTCCACATGAAAGTGAAAAGCAAGATAGACTCACCCTGATGCTCCCCAAGCTGGAAGATGCTATTTTATGGACCACGGGTGGGGCGTACAGCTGCTGAAATGGAGGTGGCACGCCATTGGCCAGAGCTGTCACATGACCGCAATGGCCCACAAAGGATGCTGGGAATTGTAGTTCAGTTGGAAAACCATGAGCCCAGGGACAGTGCTGTCAATCCAGAAAACAGACAGAAAGGATTTGGGGTGTTGGGGGGGCGGGGGGGGGAACCTGCCTTCTCTGACACTCAGTGTTTTCCATTAGCGTCTGCAGTTTTGATTTCATGGTCTCGACTTTTGATCTGATTCTCAGAAGTGTCCTATTTATTGCAATGAGCTGCAATCTATTTACATTAAGAAAAATGCTTATTTTAATTTATTTTCTCCCCCATGACATCTGCAGCCCTTACTGCCTACCGGGCGTGACTTGGAATACTTTTCGTACATCAACTCAGCCACCCACAGCACAGTTGGGCACAGCAGGGAGTCTTATTATACTCCTTTTTCCGATGATGTAACTGAGGCCCAGAGAGGTTGTGTAACTCGCACAAGGTGACACAGCTCAAAAGAGAGGAGCCAGGGCGCAAACCCGTAAATTGGGCTTCAGAATACAGAGTTAAATTATGATTGGCCTCGTGCACTATGTCCACAGGCGTGCTAAGTGAAGCTCCCATCGTTTCTGAAGTTGGAGATCAAGATGCCAGCCAGGCCATACTCAATCTGAAGACTATTGGCAGGGGATGGGGAGGGGGGGTTCTCTTCCAATCCTCTCTCCCAACTTCTTCGGCTTGTGGTAGCTTCATTCCAAGCTAAACGCGGTGTTCTCCCTGCGTTCGTGTCTATGTCCAAATTTCCCATCTGATAAGGGCACCAGTCAGATTGGGTTGGGGCCACTCTTCTCCAGGTACGACCTCTTCTTAACTAATTCCATTCGCATCAACCTTATTTCCAAAGCAGGTCACGTCCTGAGGCCCTGGGGGTTAGGACTCTAACCTATGAATTTGAGAGGGGACATAATTCGACCCGTAGCAATATATTAATACAGCATGTGTGTGTGTGTGTGTGTGTGTGTGTGTGACTTGATCTTCCAACTTGAGGAACCAGACGTGAATCAGCAAGACCACATGCTTTCCCCTTTGGTACAACTGGAAAGACTTGCATATGGCGGTTTATCCTTGCGGGGAGAAAGGCATCCTTTTTAAGTGCATGTAGAAAAGTAGGGTTAAAAATGTAGCTGCCCCAGGGCACCTCCTCTTCACCCCTCTAAAATTAGCTTTCTGGCCTCTCTGCATTCCAACATGAAGATCTTCACCCGCTGACCACCGGGCATCTTCAAGGTTCCCAGGAAGAGTGGGTGACTACTGCTTTTTACGCTATGGCATCCATGCCATCATTTCCTTCTTTCAAGTGCACAGAGATGGCAATTTGTCGTGACTTTTGTCCTCTTTTTTGCATGAGAAGAATACCTCACAGGTGGCCTTGGTGACTCCTTAGAAAGATATTCCCCGAGTAATCATCATTCAAGGGCTTCTATTTTCACTAGGTTGAACATGAACCGTTGTTTCCCCCTTGTCATTTGGGTGATTTTTATCCCCTAACTCTGTAACTATCTTTATGTTATGCGTTCATAATCCACTTTGCTCCAAATGGTACCGACGAAAATATTTCTTTCTTTGGAGGATGCCCGTCTGCTTCTTAAACACCTACCGAGTCCCTTGGAACTGAGTGGAGAGCATCCCAGAGGCAAACACGCCTCCACGTCCATTTGCACACCCGAAAGACACACAACGGAGCTTAGGAAAGGATGTCTGGGATTCACGCAAAGCTACGAAGTGGCATGATTTTTCAGGCACTTCCACAGCTGTCTTAGAGTTTTCTGTGCGAAATATAGAAAGGAGAACACACCCCCAGAGCCGATTTTTTTTTTCTTTTACATTTAATTCAAATGACGAAAAGTTGCGTACGACAGTTACAGAAAATAGATGAATCTATCTTTAAAAATGCTTCCATGGCACCCCCGTATACACGTATATGTGTGAACGTGTGTGCTCGTGCACAGAGACACGCACACTTTTCAACAAGAGTTATATCGAACTCACACTGAAGCTCATATCTGGAAAATGTTGAGTCGGCTTGAGATTTTTTTTTTTTTTTACTTTTGAGAAACCCTCTCCAAGAGGTGAGAGGAGGCACAGAAGATTCCTATTCAAAGAGGAAACGCGTGCCGTCTTCAGATTGCTCAAAATCATGTGTAAATCCGTGACGTGGGGCACGCAATTCTGAGACATCTCGTCCGGATCACTGGCATTCAGTTTTTTTTCGATTTGGGAAGCTCTTTCAAACCCTCTCTGCTTTCAGCTCCCTCTTTTCGGAGACCTGGCTCCCCGTCCATAATGAATGAGCACCCAGCGTATTTGGGATTGCTATGCGTCTCTGTAGGAGCTCCAGACTGTGACAAATGCCTCATCTTTGGTTCTGGTGTTTAGGCCAAAGTCTAAACGCTCCATAAACATTCATCTGAGTTGAATCAAACTATACCAATATGCCCAAAGTGGCCTTTTTCCTCTTCCCCAAAGTGTTACTAAAAGAGAAGCAAACAGTTAGTATACTTTTTCAATGTTTGAGAAGACGAGGTTTTCTGCTCCAGCAAAAAAAAAAAAAAAGCGTCAACGAGGGAAAGCAATGCTGATGACTTACAAACAGGTGCCTGCAGAACGTCAGAAACCAAAAATTACGTGAAAAGCCTCAACTTCTTAAAAATCACTATTTCTACCCTCTATTTTCCAAAAAATACTGAAACCGTAAGATTTCACAGGAAAAAAGGATTCCCCAGAGAGATTCCCCGAGGTGGTTTTAACATCAGCGATCCTGTCCTTAAAATGCCAACATCCAGCCTTACTTCCACAGGGAACGATAATTTTGTATGCAGACAAGTGGGAGCCAAAATGATGCCGGAAGTTCTGCGTTTAACGTAAGGAATCACTCATTCCCACTTCACTCGTCATGGTGAACGCCCCGAGGTTTCCGTAGCAAGGGTCAAGCGTCCCACCACCGCTGGTTCGAAACCCCAGCAGCATCCTTCGTCTCCCGGAAGCCGATAGCAGCCTCACGCAAGAGCCTTGCCGTGCTGCCGCCGTTGTGCTTTGTGACGACGTGGACGGCGTTCAATGTTGGCGTGTAGGACAGCACGAGGTAGTGCAGGAGCTCAGAGCAGAGTCAGAATCTCTCTGTCTAAATGATCGAACCCACACATCGAGCGATCCTACTACCCAGGGTCTGGCTGATGTTTATGAATGCACCACGCCCAACGAATGGGGGTTTTTTTGTCACACAGCTCATTGATTTCAAGCAGGAGAGAAAGACACTTCACGGTGGCAGGTGGTGCCAGGAATGAAAGGAACTTTCCGCAGGAGCAATAAACAGGGTACTTGTCTTGACTGAGTTTTCCTCCCAGAGCGATTAGTGGGTCCTGAAGCCCTCACACGTTCTCTGGTTCTGTAAGGGAAGATGGGGCGCAAAACGTCATCGTTAGGAAGAGAAAACTCTACGGGTCGATTTTGAAGCATTATTGTCCTTTTTTGCTGTTGGCCATTTGTTAAGGGCTTTGAACGTCTTAAATCAGTTGAGTAATCGTATCTTTTTGGATAAAACTAATATTTGTATGAACCCCTTTTTGAGACGTGGTCTAAAATAAGTCTTCATAACCTCTGAAGCGGGAGTTAGTATTACCTCCATTTTGCAAAATAAAGGCAAAGCATGATGCCCAAGCGGTCCACTTTAATGGATGGACATCTGTCGCTGTATATGGCCCCGTCCCAATAACTCTGTCCCTACAAGGTGCACAAGCTTCAGAGTGGGCTGCTGCCTGCGTACAGCCCCACAGGTTGCGCACTGCACCATATCCTCATAGAGCTGGCCAGTGTCCCACTACCACCACCCTTCAGGAGAGAGCGGACATCCCTGACCCAGCTTAGGATGCTGGACAGCTGGACAACATCAGCACGACGGCTTGGCGTCACCTTCACTCCTGTCTAGGAGAAATCCCACACGTGGAGCCACCTGCTTCAGAAACTCAAGTAGGGCACAAGATTTCAGCAGGGACCAGAAAACTCAGAAATCAAGATACGTCGTAACACCTTAATGCAACATTTAAAAAAAAAATCAAAATTAATACCAAAAATATAATCCACGATGAACAGAATATCAAAATGTGAAATCAAGGCAGGATCCAGTCCGGCATTTGTACATCCGTGCCTCACTTGCCTTTGCTTAAACCCGGCCCTGTGTCTCAATAAAACTTTATTTGTATAAACAGGCGACAAGCCTGCAGGCTGCAGTCTGCTCATCCATTATTATTTCTTTAGAATTGCACTAAAATGTTGCTTATCTTGATGAGTTTGTTGGCCCACGGCCTTACATTTGTGCCGAGATGAACTGCCTCACCCAGTGTAGCCCCTGAGGTCACAGGTTCAGCGTATTTACCGGTCACTGCCGACGATGCGGCCACAATGAATGTGGGCCTTTTCGGTAATGATCAGGCATGTTGGCAGGAAAGCAAGGGTTGTTTTTTTTTTCCATAAATTCTGTTTCCCACCCCCCAAACTTTCAGGCTCACCCCAGCCAAGGCGGGTGGTCAGTACCACCCGTCCACCAGCAGAGGGAGGCCACGGGCAGGTTTTAGGATTCTGAAGATGCAAATTCGAAAGAAAAGACCTTTGGAATAACAGGCTTCTGTTTCAGAGCTTCCTCTGCAGACAGAAGGGAGGTGTGGAGACAGATTCAGACCTGGGCGGTCTCGGGACCAAACCTTGAAAAACCCTGAGTTAAAAGTCGACCTGCTGTTTCTGCCATAAAATACGTGTCTCTCTGGTCTGACCCTCCCTTTGTAGAGAGATGTCTTAAGGGCATCCCTTGATCAGCAGCCGGCCCCTCTGCTCCTAAGGATGGATAACTGGGTCTGATTTTCCCAACCAGGGAGCCCGGATCCCAAGTTGACCCAGAAAGCCACAGCGGCCCCCCACCCATTTCCCTAGAGTCATGCCCAGCCTCTGAATTGCACAGAAAGGTTTACAACGGAGTGGTACTATAATTTTTTTGGGGGGGTGGGGGGAGAGAATCATGCAAAAATTTCAGGTCCAACCCAAATACGTTTCCTGACTCGCTTCTGATTATAATTACACTGAAAACGAAAGAAAACCGTATCCGTTTTGGTTGGATGCCACCCCCTGGTTATCACGCTCCATTCCACGTGAGCATTTTATAAGGTCTTTGGCCGCAAAATCGAATCTCACACATCGGGAAACTGTTTTAAAAATTAGCCAAAGGATAATGCGTTAAAATGCACGCATTGGTTTCTGTCAAGCTCCCGCGTGTCCGTGATAAAGTCTCAACTTAAAACGACTTCTTAACGCAAGGCGAGCTACGCCCGTCGGACTTAACCAGAAGTAACACCGCTAAAGATGCCACAAAGTGTTTTTTCTTATCAGGCTTTAAAACTGAAAGAAGAAAGTTGGAGCGGAACTTGCCGTTTGTGTGGAAACAATTCCTCCTCCTGTTGCGTTGGCAATAAGTGGCCACTGTGCCCACCAGCGCCACCACCACCACCGACACGATGGGAGACACGATTTTCGCCACCGTGTTGCCTGCAGGAGTCGAAAAGCAAGATCGTCTGAGAAAAACACGGCCAGCAGGAAACTCTTTATTTTAAACAACTCTGCGGTCCCATCCCTTGACCTCTTCACTCTCAATATTCACCCCCCAAAAAAGAGGAAATCCACACAGGAATCCTTAGGAAGTGATTCTGCTCATTGATCGAATCTTAGCCATCCAGGACGTGCAAGAGTTTTGCACAGGAGAGGCACCTGACGTGTTTTCTATTTATTTGTTTAGCGTGATGGATTTGTACCTTTTTAGAATGTTTTCTCATGCCAAAAAAAAAAAGATCCACGGTGGGGGACTTGGTGTGACAAAAATCAACACTCCCCCAAAAGAAGAAGCCATCGTTTCCATTTAAAATAACCACCCACGTCTTAGATCAGATGGGGCCAAGCACCTGGCACGTCGTAGGCGATGGATAAATGGCGGCTCCATGAATGAGGCGCCATGTTGGTTGGAAGGGCATTTTCACGGAGCCCAGGGATCCAACCTTCATCTGATAATATGCCTCACTTGCCTTCTGCTCTCCATCCTTCCCCTCCCTGCACGCACCCCGCTCTGCAAGGTGATTGGGTAGCAGCCCCCATCAAGAGGTGGGGCCCAGGTCTTCATTCTCTGAATCTGTGATTCAGCCAACAGAACACGGCGGAAGTGAATCAATGCTGGTTCTACGCCCAGGCACGCATTCTCTTCCTGCTCTCCGCACCCTGCGTGGCGCCATGTGAGCGAGCCCAGCCCGGCCTCTGGGAGGGACGTGGGCTGATTTTGGCCCGATTGCTGACTCACGTAATCATAATCCTAAGAAATGGTTGCCATTTCAAGCCGCTTTGTTTTGGGGTCTTCTGTTACGTAGCGTAGCTAACGGATACACCTCTTTTCTCTCTGCCGTCTCACGCAAATCAATCAAGTCATGGGCATTGTCACCACCCAATGGTCCTCAAACCTGACCCTTCTCTCAACGCCCACTGCCCGCACCCTAATTTGGTTCACCATCATCTCCAGTCTGGGTACTTAATCGGTCTTAATGCTGATCTCCATGACCCTTAGCTGGCCCTCTCTGATCCAGGCTTCACATAGGTCTCGATATGGACAGGCTCTTTCCTATGAAGCTTGTATAAAGGGCAGATGTGTCCATTGCTTACCCGGCCAGTCTTGAGTCTTCTCCCTTTCTCCATCACGCCCCCCGACCCTGGCCACACAAATTACTGGTGTAGCCAGGAGCATACCCAGCCTGACCTCGTACCCTATCTTCCCTCCCACCTCACTCTCCGCTCCTGGCTGTTTCCCCTGCATCCTTTAGACCTTGGCTTGGATATCATTGACTCCCGGAAAGCTTAAGGGCCCCCAGCCCACTCCAGTCTAGGATTCGTCGCTTCTGTCTTGCCAGAAGACCCCACATGTCCCAACAAACCACATGTCAGACCTGCCTTTCTGTCTTTTCTTCACCCCTCCTGCCCCCCACCTCCTGCCCAACCGAATAATCCAGCGACTTGCTAAGAATACACCCAAGAAAGAGTGACGCTGAGACTCTGCTTGTGCGTTGGGACTCAGGGGGTGGAAGCCACTTTGAATCACTTTCTTCTCCCACGGTATTGATGACTTACAAAATCCTCCCGGTTGGGCGGGCAGGTTCACTTCCAACCTCAACATAAATGCCAAATCGTGAAGGGGCTGGGCCTCATTCTCCCAGCCACACACGACAAAAAGTCCACCCCTCCTTTCTTAGACCTGCGATGGGGCTGGCCATGCGCCGTTGGGGTTTCCTCCAGGGTCGAATGTCCTTAACTTCCTTCCCCTTCTGTCTCTTGGCCTCAAGTTGGTACCGGTCAACAAAAGGGGGGGGGGGTCCTCCGTGGCACTAATAGCGGGCCAAGAACCCCAGCTCTGCTCTCAAAGCTACGAGGCATCTTCCAGCCTGAGAACAGATCCTGTCTCCTCCTCTGAGCCCCCGCGGAACCGATCCCGCCCCGAAGGGCAGGCGTTTTTGTTCACGAGCTTCCTCACAGACACGAAATCTGTAAGCGCTCCGTGAAAGTCCCTAAGGTTGAAACAATAACGTGAACCCACAGGTGCCCTGCCCACAGGGATGCACAGCACACAGGTGCTCTTAGTAAAGATCGGGGAGGCCGCGCCAATCGATTACCATATTGGGTGCCGTACGTGGAATATCCGCCTCCACCTGTAAGAGGAAAAAGCACAGAGTCATTCGTGTTTTCGGCAGAGTGTGTTGCTGCCGTCTATTTGCCAGGCAGTAAGGGGAGGCTGAGGATGTGGCAACGAGCAGAGCTGAGAAAAATCTCTGCTGTCACGGAGCTGACCTTCCGGTGGCGGACGGGGACAGAAGTCAGCGTCAGGAAGGAGGGCTGTAGGCATCACATCCCACGATGAGGAGTGGAATGGGGCAATGACGGGAGAGCGGAATACGGCTTTCATCTCAGGGGTCAGGAATATACGCACACGTGCAACACACCCAGGCACACACGCACAGGCACACCCGTGTGGACGGGCATGCAGAATTCCACGTGCACATGGGAACATATGCACACAGGTGCACACTTCCACACGTGTGCAGACGCACACACCCACACGTGCAGTGTATGTGTGAACATGCACACAATACACAGGCACACAGACACACATGCATAAACAAATGTGCACACGCATGCACGCAACCACACGCGAGCATGCACACATGCACACACACACACACCCATAAACACATGTGCATGTGCAGGCACACATCTACACTCAGGCACGTATGCACACACGCATGCACAAGGTACGCATAGGCACACACACGCACAGGCACACACATGTATGCACAAATATGCATGCACACACACACACACACACAATAACACCTATACACGAGCCTTAGTCCCTTTCAAGAATTTAAGGCAGCATCGAATGCAAAACATATTCCCCCAGCTTCAGTGCCCCAGGGGGACACAAATTAGAGACCCAGCTGGTCAGCGAGTCACCATGCAGGAGACAACCGGACAACGAGACACCAGCGCCCAGGCAGAGAGTTAGTTCTGCGGAAGGAGCGTGCCTCCTCACACAGCTGTTAAGAAATCATTCCTTTACCATAACTACTTCCACCCGAGCTGGATCGATAGCGCCCTCCTCCTGCAGGAGAGAAAGATCTCATGAGACGGAAGATAACATGCTTGGGGAAGTCTCGATGACGTCTGGAAAGGAAGGGCCAGTGCAAACGCCAGCATCCCGGAAGCAAGATGTCGTGCGGGGCTGCCAGGATTCCCCGGCCCCCCGCCCCCGGGCTCTCCCCATGCAAAGGGAATGGGTGCAGTCCTAAAGGGGTCCTCTGAGCACACGGAGACTGGCGGCTGAGCTCGCCCTGCAGAGCGATGGGGCTCTGCTAACGTCCTTGAGAATGTGTGGTGACCGGGGCACGTTGCACGCCCATCGCCGAACACTGGGCGCTCCACATAGCCTGTGTGCAGACACCGTCTCTGTGCAGTCAAAAGCAGCCCCCAGCCGATGGCGGTGGGGAGGGGACCGCGGCAGAAACACAGGCTATAAACGGGCATCACAGCCGGTAAAAATAAAGGAGATTTCTCGATGCATTCTTCTTACGTCTTGAGGGCAATTTTTAAAGAAAGGTTTCAGATTAAAACAAAATGCTTGCTGCCAATTTTGTTAATTTTGAAGGGGAATGGTTGTCTGCAGGTACTATTTGAATATCGAGGGGTAATTTTATAAGCTGCCTCTTCTGAGTGGACGATGGGTATTATGGGCTGAATCGTGTTGCCCAAATTTACATGTTGGAGTCCTGACCCCAGGACCTCAGGATGGGGCTGTGCGTGGAGACGGGTCTTTAAGGAGGGGATGCAGGTCAAATGAGGTCACGAGGGTGGGTCCTGATGCAACAGGACTGGGGTCCTGATGAGAGGAGGAGATGAGACACGCACAGACGGACGACCACGTGAGGACACGGGGAGAAGATGCATCCACACGCCAAGGAGGGGCCTCAGGAGGGACCAGCCCTGCCCGCGGGAGGAGGGGACCTGCCAATCACGTTTTGCAGCCTGGCAGGGAGAAGCGGCATGACTCAACCAACCGTTGCTTAACCGCAAACCTCGACGCTAATCTGAGGGCTGATTCACAGCCTCGCCCAGCTCCGGGCCAGAGAACGGGGGTCCCCACAGGGACAGGAGCAGATGGGCCTTTCAAGTGCCGCACGTGAAAATGAGCGTGGCACACCCCCCCCCCCCCCCCCCAAAACAGTGCCGTCACCCCTGTGTGCCACACGGGCTTGGTCCAGCTGCCATTTGCGCTCGGCCCCACGCACCAGCACGGGATGCTTTGCAGAAGCTCGGCCCCCGGGATAAAACATCATCCTGACGGGTAAGCATTCATCCCCTCGGGAGCAGGTCCCCAACAAATGGGTGGCTCCTGGAGCACAGTTCTGACTAATTTCCTGAGAAAACATATGGAAACCCGCAGGGTTCCCGGGAACACTACGGGAGGGGTCTTTTCTCTCCGACTTATGAATCAGGCCAACAACGAAAAGACACACCCTAGAAAAGATCCGTACGGAGCGAGGATCTCCAGAGACGTGTTTGTAGGGTACAAAGGTGCCCCTGAGCGGGGCATTTCCCCAGGCTGGAGGGATGTCGGGGCGTCTGACAATAAAACGCTCCACGTGGCTATTTATAAAAATATTGAATTGGCTTTTGCCCCTCCATTCAGTCGGAAGAGGACGACGGGAGCATCGCATCAGCACGTTGACTTTAAAGTGGATGGTTCTTGAGCGGGACATCAGCTGTCCCACGCTGAGCTTGTGCACCTTGTAGGGTCACCTATAGGGTGACAGACGTCTATTCCTTAAAGACGAGTGCCTTTCAGCATCATGCCTCGCCTTTATTTCGTAAATTGGAGATAAAACCAACTCCCGCTTCAGAAGTTACGAAGATTCAGGGGACCCACCCCCCATCCCAAAAGGACAGCACATCTTGTCAAAGCCATAGAAAGAGGGGTTTCCGCCAAAAAGATAGTCACTCAATTCATGGAAGATGCTCAAAACCCTTAGCCAACGGCAAACAGAAAACGAAAATCACGGCAAGGCTTTAAAATCAATCCACAGATTGACAGATGAGTGAAGGGCGTCAAAATCAACCAAATTCCAGTTATAAAGTAAAAAAGTCCCGGGGACGTCACGTCCAGCACGGAGACTAGAGATGACAATTCTGGGTTGCGTGTTGGAAGGTTGCTTAGACTAGATCTTAAAAGTTCTCATCACCATAAAAAAAATTTCTAGCTATGGGTGGCGATGGGTGTTGACTAGACTCTCCACGATGATCCTTTCACAATATATACAAATATATGCAATGTGTTCGATATACAAACATCGAATCATTCTGTTGCGCACCGGACGCCAACAGGATGTTACATGCCAATTATATCTCAATTAAAAAAAAAAAAATCAATCCACAGAATTTTCTTTTCCCGGCTGTGACGTTTGGCTCCCAATCTTCCCTTCCAGAACCAGAGAAGGGCTGAGGACGGCAAGATCCGCTGGTCACTCTGAGAACGGCCCAGTGAAGACGAGAAGCCCGTTTACCCCTCCTGCGGAACGTTCCTTTCCTTCTTAGCATAATCCACCCCCCTCACAAGGAAGCCCTAATTCCTTGGATGTCGTCTCTTTAATGAATCTTGGGTTCCATTCCTGTTTCTTTCTACCTGGGTGAAGGTGGGTGGGGGCGGCCCACGGACCCCGGGACAGCAGAGCCAGGACAAGCCGGAAGGTCAGTGCAGAGACGGCGGCTCAGAAGACGGCGCCCGCAGAGAGAGAGCCCCAGCACCCAAGACCCCAGCAAGAAGATATTATGAGGAATGCATCTGGGAGCTCTGGACATTCTGCCCCGAGCCCGCCGCCCACCCCGGGCCCCAGGGTGGGGTGTACCGTGTGTGCTTCCGTAGCCGTCATAACCCGGGTGGTGGCCGCCGCCGCCTCCTGTGGGAGAGAAGGTGGACATGAGAGATGCTCTGGCTGCGGAGCGTGGGGTCCCGGCGGGTGTCCACCTGGGTCAAGTGATGGCGCCGAAGCCACACCCGAGAGTCACCCCAGAGACGGCCTCATACAGCGGCTAAGAGCAGGGCCCACCGGGGGACACCCAAGGGTGCCCCCCAAAGTCACAGCTTCCCAGTGGGAAAACTCACACCAAGACGAGCCCTCTGGAAAGCTCTTTGCCTTCAGAGGACACAGACGCACCCTGAGGTCTCCAAATTAACGCAGGCACGTCCCCCTCCTGCAGATTCGCGAGGGGGCCGGAGACCCAAATACAGAATCGCCTTTACCAGAAGGAAGATTGGGCAGACCATCCCAAGCATAAATGTTCCTTATTAGAGACTAGGCATTCTCACTTTTTTCCTGATCGTCGCTGAAACAACCTTTAAGACAAAGCTGTTTCTTTATTGCATTTAAACATTGCAGAAAAGATGACCCGATGCAGACGACAAATATGCCCCTTGAAAGGGGGATCGGGGACAAGGCCCTTAACTCTTCCGAAATAAAATCGCAGCTCCAAGGAAGTGAGACGCCTCATATTCTTGAAGATAAAGCCTCGTGTGTTATCAGTGGAGCCCAGCATTGCTGCACCTGTCTGCTAAACGACCTGGGATTTTATTTACGTGTGAAGAATTCCAGGCAGCTGCTCACAGGCCGATTCTAGAGAAGACGTTACCTTAGGAGTCTTATATATGCAGATATGGGTGTGCATGACGGTATATGCCCGTGGATAGACAGATACACGTATATGAAGAGATATATGTGTGGAGACACTTATATGGAAAGATAGATCACAAATGTAAACAGGTATACACATAAATGTATATAAAACATGCATACAGGCCTATATAAAGATTTACATAAATGTGTATATATAAAAACATATATGTAGACGCCCATATAAAACTATATAAAGATATGCATATAGAAAAACACATGAATATATAATCTATAGAGACATATGTATGCACGTATATAATACACACACATACGCATACATAGAAAGGCATATATCTGCATAATTTTATAAAAGTGTGTAGATAGAAACACACATATATAAATATCTATATACACATGTATGAAGATATATATGTTTATATAAATAAAGGTATATAAATCAAGATGCTATATTTCTACATACATAAGTTGTATACATGTGTATATATATAAAGGTATATATATATAAAGGTGTATATATAAAAACACACATAAACATACAGACACATAGTTAGATACATAAATACAGAGATTTATAGACAGAGACAAGATCTTCGTTGTCTCCACCACAGAAAGGAACCGATGATTCTGTGACAAGATGGGGCTGCTGAGGTGGTGATCATACGTCAGTATATACACGTATCAAATCGACACTTTCTACCCCTTCAACTCACACGGTTATATGCCAATTACGTCTCCACAAAAGCAGATTTAGAAGAAGCTGGAGATACCTATATAAAGGTGTACCTATAGGCACACATCTCTATAAAGACACGTGCACAAATATATGTAAAGACAAGTGTGCACACGTTTGCAGGAAGCTGTGTGTACACACAGGTCCGTGCAGATACACGCACACACACGTGTGTGTTTCTACGGAGACAAACACCACTTTTCAATGGAATCTGTCCCATTGCCAGCTTACGCCCACACCACAAACCCCCAGTGAGGACATTCCCATGGGCCTCACCCCATCGGACGTTGGAGGGGTGAGCCCCACACCCCCACCTTCCTCTCAGGCAGACCTTGCACCCAGGCCCGGTCCCATGGCCTCCCACCCCGTCTCCAGTCAAGTCAGAGAAGCCCCCCACATACCTGCTGGCTGCCTGGGTCTGGGTGGGTATCGGCCATCGCCGCGGTCCACGTCTAAGAAACCTGTGGGGCACAGCACAGGGCCGGTCCTGAAGTGCTCTCCAGACGGCCCTCTCAAACCCCAAGCCCCCGTGAGGGACACGGGGCAACTTATGGAGAACAGGGTTCCAGCCCCCGCAGGCCCTTTCCAGGATGCTAGGGCCGCCGGGGACCAAACCTGCAAGTGTCCGCAGGGCCATCGGGCTGCACTGGCCACCCTGCCTCCTCCCTGTGCGGGGAGCCCACCAGCCCGGGAAGGCAGATGGATAGGACAGCCCCCTTATGATCTGAGAGCTTAAAAAGAAATGCAACCCCAAGAGGAAGGCAAGATGGTCCTTCATCGCTCGCGCCACCCTCTCCGCTCCCTCCCGGCCACCCTTCCTGCCTCAGCCCCCTGCTAAGATGACCTGCACCCGGCACGGGGTCCCATAGATTCCATATTTACCCATCTGTTGGTTCCTCTGCCCCCACCACCCCACATGCGGACACAGTCCGTTTGGACACCAGGCTCGGAAGGTGGTGAGACTCAACTAAACGCTTTGCAATTCATGAGCAAGAGGTGGAAGCAACCCAAGTGCCCGTCAATGGGTGAATGGATAAAGAAAATGTGCTATATATATATACACACACACACACACACACACAATGGAATACTACTCAGCCACAAAAAAGACAAAATTCTGCCCGATGAAGAGATCGAGCCCGGATGGTCCAACGCACAGGTGACATCCTGGGCTTGTGACTGGCGTCTGAAGGGGGGTTATCTAGTGGAACTGAGCCGTCCCCCTGTGCAGTCCAACACCGTCTCCAGGCAAATGGCATCAGAGTTGAGCTACCCATTCAGTGGTGTCAGAAAACACACCCACCAGAGACACCCTGGAAGTCACCCATCGGTTCCCATTTGGGAAACTGCCATCTGGTTACCTGTGCCCTCCAGGATTTCCCTGCCCGATTCTCGGTCTCCTTTCTCACATCCTGAGCAGCCGTGTGTTTTTTTTTTTATGATTTTTTTTCAAAATAGGACCCAATTTCGTACGCAAAACGGTCCACGAAGCTCCCTTTTGGGTTTAGCCGCGGTCATTTCTAAAACTCTGCTGGGCACCCAAAGGTGGAGACTCTTTTCCGGAAATGTCGACGTGTGAAGTTTGGCAAAGAGGGGGCGTAGGGATTTCAGCCCGGGCTGCCCGCCGGAGGGTGCAGGGGAGAGTCCGTAATTTGGAGTCAGAATAAACCTCAGGGCCTTTAGGGGCGGGGGCGAGCCTGTCCGCTGAGCCTGGCTGCTGGACGTCAGCAGCACTGGGGGTGTAGCAAGATAGCAGCACCCACGGCCAGCGATGGTCGCCCCAGGCAGGGACATGCTCTCTACTCCTATTGGCCTGAAGCCACTGCCCTGGGGCCCCTGGGGCCCCCGCACCCATTCTCCATCTGCATCCTGCAACCACAGGAGGGGTCCTGGGGGAGACGCCAGCCTTAGGATCCGAGCTGTGCCCATTGCTGAGGCCTCTCAGATGCCCACAGCCAACTTCAGAGTTGGAAGATGTGGACCCAGAGGAGAACCAGGGGAGGCCCACAGGGCTGTGGGGGGGCCTGGGGCTGCAGAGGGGCATTCAGGACCGTGCCTGCCAAATTCTAAGGGTCAGGAGGCTCCTCCCCGTGGAAGGTGGCCGACGGCTTGGATGCATTAAAACTACCTGCTTCGTCCCCAAGAGCCAAAAGAGGCTGCCAGGATGCACCCGAGAATGATGACAGCCCCATGGCTCTGAGCATCCTCTCGGCAAAACTTCCCACGGTCTCCTTTTCGTACCACCGAGTCCAAATGCCGCTCTATTTTCCAAAGGCGTGTGTCAAAGACCCAGCTACTTGGGGCCTGCAGGAGCTCCAAGAGGATCTTTCTCCTCCTGGTTTGTGAGATGCATCGTTACTTCTGGGTCTCTCTTGGCTCTCCAAATTCACTCCTTAGAGAAATGATTCCGTCTTTGTCCGTCTCTAGATGCACAGCCCTCGCGTCGGGGGTAAAAAGCGTGCCACTGGGGCTTATTAAAAGTGTGAAATGCGAACGGCGGGCGAGGGTCCTCTGCTTTTTTTCCCCAGCAAGAATCGGTCCGTCAGCAAAGCCCTCCCAGGACCGTGGGGAACCCCCAACCACACGGCGTCCCTAAACTTGTCTTCTGAAGCAGAAAACAGGGTCGCATCTGCAAGCAGATGAGACTCAAGGCTCTGGAGAGCTCAAGATATCTATTGTATTTTGTTTAAAGGAGTGTTTCTGAAACATCGTTGAGCACAGAAGGGCCTGGATGAGGACCCTTATTCACACCTTGCAGCACGTGTGAACTCCAAAGCCAGAGATTTTGGGGGCGGGGGGGGACGACGAGGGGCCGTTTTGGAGCATTCTAGCAAATGGAGTTTGCTGGAAGGGGTTCGGGGGTGAGTCCGCCGTCAGCTCAGGCGTCTTTCACGAGGTTGATCTTTATCCAGAACCCACTGTGTACAGCGCCGGGCATCGCTCAGGGGAGACAGCATGGAACGAAAGGCAAAAATCCATGCCTGCGTGCAGCTTTCCTTCCCATTCAAGGGAAGCAACTGAAAACAGTTGCCCGGCCTTGCATATTAGTTTCAAGGGCTTCAGGGCAAGGGGATTCAGAGAAAGGGATAGTGGGGGCCAGTGGGGATCATGATGTAGGATCTGGAAACAGACCCCCAGGGCGAGACCTGCCAGAGGGGGCAGGCAATCCCGCTCAGACAGATCCGTCAGTCATCCAGTTGGCTGTCAACGAAGAGTATTTGGGACCCCAGGAATTTCAGGCCCAAACAATGGAGAGAATCAGCGACACTCCCCAATGCCAAAGGAGGTTGAAATTAGGACACCCAACACGTGTTAGCTTTCTCCAGCGCCCATCGGCCTACACACACGTGCGCCCACGCCGTGGAATTATTGCAATTCTTCCACCTTCGCGGGCCAGCATCCCTGTCCTGAGTGGGCTCCCCCTCTCGGGCATGATTTCCAAAATTTCATGCAAAACGCTGCAGGAACTCGGGCACAGCGGCCCTCCACGGCTCTTGGAAAGGGAAGCCAACTTCAGCAGAAGCCCAAATAAAAAACAGACAACACGGGACAAAGAAAGAAGCTGCTTCGTCCAGAAACACATGGAATGTGCTTTTTTCAGCATTTTTCAGCCCATGCAGCCAAAAGAAAATAAAACATGTTGGCCACCCCTCTTCCCCCGGGTGCTGGTGGGGAGCAGAACGGATTCCTCAGAACAGAACCTCCGAGAATTTCAAAAGCAACGGGTATTTCCCCACCGAGGATGGAAGGTCACGACCAGAGATGGTAAACGGCCTCCTGACACTGAAATGCGTCCCACGCTCACGGCTCTTACCTCCACC
This sequence comes from Equus quagga, assembly GCF_021613505.1. Classification (NCBI taxonomy): domain Eukaryota; kingdom Metazoa; phylum Chordata; class Mammalia; order Perissodactyla; family Equidae; genus Equus; species Equus quagga. The sequence continues at coordinate 121,807,122 of NC_060276.1, forward strand.
GCTGTCGGAACTGCCGGGATGAGGGCGAGGCGGTGGCTTCGGTGGGGGGTAAATATCTGTTGGCAAACACCAAGGGGGATTTTAACAAAAGAGCGAGATCTTTCGGCGATAAATCAGCCACACAATCATCCTAAAGGGACTTCTTGTAAATCTACCAGCTGTCCGTCAAGTCACGGGGTGGAGAGACCTTGGAGAAGGGTCTAGAATGGTCCTATTCGCATTTCTCCACGATTGCTCATCCACAATGGCCTTCCTTGCACAATAGAACATTCCAGAACTCCACACTCATATGCAAAGGACTTGTCACCCCTGCTTGCAATTTACATTTACAGGTGCCTGGGCTAGCCTGGGCTAGACTGGGCTAGCCTGGGGCAAGCACGAGATTCAAGGACAGCTTCCCCTCCTCTATCACAGCTCCCACCAGGTTCCCACCACCTTGCTTTCCCCCGTTTGGTGAGGAACGCCTTGGGTTTGCTCCCTGCCTGAGCCAAAAAAGACTCCACGGTCTGACATCAAATATAAATGAATAATTTGGTAAGACACCCTGCCCCTGGCCGCTGGGTTGGAGCAAATTGTGAAAATATACCCCAGAAAGCACCATCCCTGTTCACTCTGGATGCATCGGCAGCTCCAGCCATGAGTCACCCGAGAGAGTCACCTCCCATGCCTGGCAGTACCCCCCACGCCCCAGGGTGGATGACTCGGCCTGGTGCTGGCGGTTCAGCTTACGGGATGGCTCACGTTTCCAGTTCTCAGGAGTCCCGCCCTTGGCAGCGGGCCCCAAAGATATTGGAGCAAGAAACACTTTCCATGACGGATTCCCATCGGTACCTCGCAGAAGAGTGGTGCTTCTTGGGACAATCATTTAAAAAAAAAATACTGGGAGGAAATTATATGAGCAAAAGCTGTGGAATTGGGGATGTCGATTGTGGAGGAAAAGAAAAATAAGGAAGATGAAATGTTGACTTCACCATCTCATAACTAGTACTGTTAATCTAAGTGTGGCTTTTCAATGAGCTAACAGCTTCCTCGGACCTTAGTCTTTATTTTTAGTGACCCCTTCCTACAAGGAGATAAATTCCCATCCATCTAAATGCCAGGGAAATCTTCCAGGAAGCTTCTAGAAGCTTTTGACTTAGCTGGCTTCACGCTGCTCCATCTTGTCCATCAGGTTTTAGGTTTTTAGGGTGATTGAATTGCTGAGAGATCTATCAGCCAGTATTTCCCTTTTTTTAACTTCTTTTTTTTTTTTTTTTTTTTGCTGAGGAAGATTGGCCCTGAGCTAACATCTGTTGCTGGTCATCCTCTCTCTCTCTTTTTTTTTTGTCTCCCCAAAGCCCCAATACATAGTTGTATGTTCTAGTTGTCGGTCCTTCTAGTTCTGCTATGTGGGATGTTGGCACAGCATGGCCGATGAGCGGTGTGTAGGTCCGCACGCAGGATCCAAATGCCAACCCGGACCTCTGAGCAGAGTGTGTGAACTTAACCGCTTAGCCACGGGGCTGCCCCTTTCCCGCTTTTTTGTTTTTGTTTTCGTTTTTAAAGAAATATACGGGAGCAGTTTCTGCCACCTTTTAGAAACCACAGAGAAACTGGGGGTAAATGACATAAAATGCACCGGGCAGGGGAGCTTTCTTGAACAGGAAAGTCAAAGCTATCAGGAGCTCTGCCAACAAGCTGGACAAACAACTTGTCCTCCAGCCTAATTAAAAACCCATCACGTGAACACACAACGTCCTCTGAGGACGCCCTACTTTCCAGGTGTCAGAGCACCGGGAAAATGCAATTACTGGTATCGGTTCAGTCTCCCAGGGACCGTTGGCCGTTCCTTGCAAGGCCAGCTGTGACTTATTTCAGAAGCGGCCACGTGAAAACTCCCAGTCAAGAAAAGCCAAATTTCTGGGGCCGGCCCGGTGGTGCAGCGGTTAAGTTCCCACATTCCGCTTGTCGGCGGCCCGGGGTTCACCGGTTCGGATCCCGGGTGTGGACATGGCCATGCTGTGGTAGGCGTCCCATATATAAAGTAGACGAAGACGGGCATGGATGTGAGCTCAGGGCCAGTCTTCCTCGGCAAAAAAGAGGAGGATTGGCAGCAGATGTTAGCTCAGGGCTAATCTTCCTCAACAAAAAAAAAAAAGGAAAAGAAAAGCCAAGTTGCATGTCCAACCAGGTTTGCAATGAGTCTGAATGCTGAGAATTCTTACTTCCGCTGTTGTCGGGCATCCCAGGCTGTGGGTGATAAGGGGGTTTCGGCCTCGGGTGGATATCTGTGGGGAAAACAGCATTGTGTGTTTAGAAGAGCAAAATATCCTTCCGGCACGAGCAGCCTATGAAACAAGAGCATCAGCCGCATCGTAGATTTTACGTATTATTCACATGGGCTGTTCATGGTTTTATAGATGATTGTTGACCGGCTAAAAGTCGCTTAGCCACTAGGAGGAAAACCTCAAAACCTGAAACTGAAAGCATCACACACACACACAGAGAGTCCTTTTGTCCTGGAAGCTAATTTTCGTGCAAGAAGACGGCAGACTAGCTGCTTGCAACACGGGGGACTGCGATCCGAGGTTCTGGAAGATCTTGGATTCATTTACCAAAATAGTGACACCTGGTTTCCTTTCAGCCCCTCCTCCCACCTCCTTCCCGGAGAAAAAGAGCGCAACACGATTCGACAGTCAGTGGGTGCCCCTCCCAAAGCAGCTTAAAACGTGACTGTGGAAGTAGGCGCCCATAAATGAGGCATAGTTTTTTGGGTGCATTTTCCAATTGACGTCAATATTGTCTTATTCTGCATGTTTCTCTCTCTCTTTTAACGGCTTCTTATATATGTATATTTGGAGAGATGATTGACACGTGACATTGTTAGTTGGGGGTGTACGAAACAACGGCTCGCTATTTGCATATGTTGAGAAAGGATCATCCCGATCACTCTGGCTAACGTCCGTCCGTCCCAGGGCCCGGCCCGTGGCCGAGTGGTTAAGTTCGCGCGCTCCGCTGCACTGGGCCGGGATTCGCCGATTCTGATCCTGGGCGGACCTGGCACCGCTCCTCAAGCCACGCTGAGGCGGCATCCCGCAGGCCACAACTAAGAGGACCGCAACTAGAACGTACAACTATGCCCTGGGGG
>NC_060276.1:121810648-121822549 GCF_021613505.1 Equus quagga
GTTTTTAAAGAAATATACGGGAGCAGTTTCTGCCACCTTTTAGAAACCACAGAGAAACTGGGGGTAAATGACATAAAATGCACCGGGCAGGGGAGCTTTCTTGAACAGGAAAGTCAAAGCTATCAGGAGCTCTGCCAACAAGCTGGACAAACAACTTGTCCTCCAGCCTAATTAAAAACCCATCACGTGAACACACAACGTCCTCTGAGGACGCCCTACTTTCCAGGTGTCAGAGCACCGGGAAAATGCAATTACTGGTATCGGTTCAGTCTCCCAGGGACCGTTGGCCGTTCCTTGCAAGGCCAGCTGTGACTTATTTCAGAAGCGGCCACGTGAAAACTCCCAGTCAAGAAAAGCCAAATTTCTGGGGCCGGCCCGGTGGTGCAGCGGTTAAGTTCCCACATTCCGCTTGTCGGCGGCCCGGGGTTCACCGGTTCGGATCCCGGGTGTGGACATGGCCATGCTGTGGTAGGCGTCCCATATATAAAGTAGACGAAGACGGGCATGGATGTGAGCTCAGGGCCAGTCTTCCTCGGCAAAAAAGAGGAGGATTGGCAGCAGATGTTAGCTCAGGGCTAATCTTCCTCAACAAAAAAAAAAAAGGAAAAGAAAAGCCAAGTTGCATGTCCAACCAGGTTTGCAATGAGTCTGAATGCTGAGAATTCTTACTTCCGCTGTTGTCGGGCATCCCAGGCTGTGGGTGATAAGGGGGTTTCGGCCTCGGGTGGATATCTGTGGGGAAAACAGCATTGTGTGTTTAGAAGAGCAAAATATCCTTCCGGCACGAGCAGCCTATGAAACAAGAGCATCAGCCGCATCGTAGATTTTACGTATTATTCACATGGGCTGTTCATGGTTTTATAGATGATTGTTGACCGGCTAAAAGTCGCTTAGCCACTAGGAGGAAAACCTCAAAACCTGAAACTGAAAGCATCACACACACACACAGAGAGTCCTTTTGTCCTGGAAGCTAATTTTCGTGCAAGAAGACGGCAGACTAGCTGCTTGCAACACGGGGGACTGCGATCCGAGGTTCTGGAAGATCTTGGATTCATTTACCAAAATAGTGACACCTGGTTTCCTTTCAGCCCCTCCTCCCACCTCCTTCCCGGAGAAAAAGAGCGCAACACGATTCGACAGTCAGTGGGTGCCCCTCCCAAAGCAGCTTAAAACGTGACTGTGGAAGTAGGCGCCCATAAATGAGGCATAGTTTTTTGGGTGCATTTTCCAATTGACGTCAATATTGTCTTATTCTGCATGTTTCTCTCTCTCTTTTAACGGCTTCTTATATATGTATATTTGGAGAGATGATTGACACGTGACATTGTTAGTTGGGGGTGTACGAAACAACGGCTCGCTATTTGCATATGTTGAGAAAGGATCATCACGATCAGTCTGGCTAACGTCCGTCCGTCCCAGGGCCCGGCCCGTGGCCGAGTGGTTAAGTTCGCGCGCTCCGCTGCACTGGGCCGGGATTCGCCGATTCTGATCCTGGGCGGACCTGGCACCGCTCCTCAAGCCACGCTGAGCGGCATCCCGCAGGCCACAACTAAGAGGACCGCAACTAGAACATACAACTATGCCCTGGGGGCTTTGGGGAGAAGAAGAAAAAAAAAAAAAAAGAAGAAGAAGATTGGCAACAGATGCAAGCTCAGGTGCCAATCCTTAAAAAAAAATAAAAATCCCATCACCACGCATAGTTACAAAACGACTTTTTTTTCTTGTGATCAGAGCTTTTAAGATCTCCTCTCTTAGCAACTTCAGCGCTGAGATATTATTAACTACGTTTATTATATATTTTGAGATGCATTCATTCTGATGCACACAGACCTACTTTCAGATTAACAGCTCCACTGCCTGATTCCACAATGGCCAAACTGATGACTATTTCATTGTTTTGGGGTTTTTTGGGTTTTTTTTTTTTGCAAACAATGGTGCACCCCTCCGTTCCCTGCTTTTCTCCTCGTGCGGAACAGCATGACGTGTGGCTGGGTGTTTCCTGGAAGCTGAACTGGTTGGGGGTGGGGAGGTGGGTATGCTGGTATTTAAAAGGCTCTTCAACTCATTTTTTGGGGTTATCACCCCACCAGCAAGGTTTACGCAAATCGTTGTTTCCAGACCTTGAATCCATTAGGATTGGTTTGCATCTGCCTTTCACTGAATGTGCATGACCTCGAGCGTGTTTTTCTTACAAGCGTGGTTTCCTGTTTCTGAGCTGCCTGCACACGGCCCCTCGGCATGGCTGTTTGGATGTCTTAGAAGCAGCATCTACATATTTCGTACGTTAAACCTTTGCTGGCTATGTGAAGGGCGTAGAGCCTCTTTTAGCTATTCCTAAAATTTTAGCATCATCTAATTTTCCAATTTTTAAAAGTCTGTTGCTTTCGGGATCTCACCTCAGAAAATTCTCACGACCCTGAGGTCGTAAGACACATCCCTCTATTTTTGCAAAACTTCTAACGTGTTCCTTTTCACGTTTAGGTTTTTCATCCAGCTGCCGTTTATTTGTAAGGATTGCAGGACGCTGAGATTTAATTACTTTACCCACAGGAGCAGCCAAATGTCCCAGCCCGGTGCACGTGGAATCATTCTGTCCCCACTGTCTTGTAGCTATGACCCGTCCTGGACACCAAGTTAGAATTCGGTCCAAAGTCCATATCCAGCCCCTCTGAGCTGGTTCATTTCTCTGTCTGCCTCCGAGCCCCTGAGTCCGTCCTTCCTCCACTGACCTGCCACCCAGCCCTGGTCATGCATCCGACGTCCACCTGCCCAAAGGCTCTATGTCCGGGCTTTCCGGTCTGATCTGATGCTCAAAAACGTGTCCATCCCCAGACCAACGACATTCTGTCCTCCTAACTAAATTAGCTGTGCTACAACCGTCTACACTGCGTGAGGCGGGAAGTCCAAAAAGAATAACAACTAAGAATATACAGTCACAATGAGACATCCCCTTACACCTGTTAGTATGGCGATTATCAAAAAGGCAAGAGAGAACAAGCGTTGGAGAGGACGTGGAGAGAAGGGAACCCTCATGCACTGCTGGTGGGAATGCAAACTGGCGCAGCCACTATGGAAAACAGTACGGAGATTTCTCAAAAAACTAAAAACAGAACTGCCATATGACCCAGCTATCCCACTGCTGGGTATTTATTTATCCAAAGACCTTGAAACCAATAATTCAAAGAGACTTCGGCACCCCTATGTTCACTGCTGCATTATTCACACCAGCCAAGTCTTGGGAATAACCTAAGTGCCCCTCGACGGATGAATGGATGAAGAAGATGTGGTACATAGACGCAAGGGAATACTACGCAGCCAGAAAAAAGAAGGCAGTCCTGCCATTTGCAATAACGTGAATGGATTCTGAGGGCTTTATGCTGAATGAGATAAGCCCGACGGAGAAAGACAGATACCGTATGGCCTCACTTGTATGTAGAATCTAGAAAAACAAACAAACAAATTCATGGCTGCCGAAAACAGATTGGTGGTTCCCAGAGGCCGGCTGGGGGGGGCGGGCAAAATGGGTGAAGGTCGTCAAAAGGAAATAATCCTAAAAAAAGAATGTGTTGTTTAGGTACACACATCTAAGATAAAACAAAATGAAAGAAAGTGAGGGAAATCACCCATAAAAATTCTGTATAGTGTTTACCTTTGATGAGGGGACAGGAAGAAAATTTCTAGGTAGACGTATGTTACCGCAAAGTATTGGTTCTTGAATTCATCACTAAATTAATTATAGTATGAAAAGGCTCTGCCTGCACAAAGATGATGGAGGGGCGTGAAACAAAGATTAAAGTTTGTCCAAATTCTGTGCAACTGTATATATCTTTGACTTACATTTTTTATTTATTTACATCTATGATAATTAATGTACATTATTGCTACTTTTTAAAATGTTTTCCTCCTTTTCTTTTTTTAAATTCTTTCCTGAACTCTATTTAGTTAATCAAGTCTACTTTATTCTTCATTTTTTTCCTCCTCATCTCGTGCAGGAATCAAGCATTCAATTTCTATTTTGAACAAGAGTATTTGAGTTTTAAAACATCGAAATCCAGCAATGCTGGGTTACCTGCGCTGGATTCTCCTTCTCGACCTCCCTGTTACCGTTTCCTAGTATTTAACTTAAGAGTTTAATTGCATTTTCTTGTTAAAAAAAAAAAAAAAACAACTCATTGACTTTAACAGTTGATCATCATTTAGTTTTACCAACATCTTAGTCCCTACTGCTTTTTGCATCCACTCTACCCTTCTGGGTTCAGATTCCTTCTTACTGAAGTACCACTTGGAAGTTCTTTCAGTAAGACTCATGAGGGGACCAGGTTCCCTCCGTGCAAAGGCAGGCTGCCATAGGGACAGGACAACTATTTTTAAATTTCCTGGCTGGAAAAGCCTATTCTGGACATCTCGTAGAAATGAAATCACACACTATGTGACCATTTTTTGTCTGGCTTCTCTCACTGAGCATCGTGTCCTCAAGGTCCATCCACATTGTAGCCGTGTTAGTGCGTCATCCCTTTTCATGGCTGTATAATATTCCATCGCGTGGATGGAGCACATTCTGTTGATCCTTTCATCCATCGATGGACGCTAGGGTTGTTTGCACCTCTCAGCTATTAGGAATAGTGCTGCTATGAACATGTATGTTTATGTTCTTGTTGGAATCCCTGTTTTCAGTTCTTTCGGGCATGCACCTAAGAGTGAAATCGCTGGATCATGGGGTAACTCTATGTGAAAATTTTTGAGGAGCCGCCAGACCATTTTCCACAGCAGCTGCACCATTTCCCACCCCCGTCGGGAGCGCACGGGGGTTCTGATTCCCCCACATCCTTGCCACCACTCGTGATTTCCCATTTTTCGGTTCTAGCCGTCCTCGTAGGAATATAGCAAAGTCTGGGTGTGATTTCGATTTGCATTTCGCCAGACTAGGGTTCATTTAGCATCTGCTAACGGGAGATCACTTGCGCCTCTTTCACGCACTCCGAGACCCCATATCCTCACAGACCCCCTCCAAAAACACCAGCTCCAGGGCGTGGCCTCAGTCCCGCCCCGCCACGTCGCCACTCACCTGAGCTCGGCTTCTTGGTGGGTTCTGCGGATGGAGAGAGAAAACACACTCAATAAGCATGGAGGATGCATCCACAGCTCAAAAGAAAGAATCGTCAACACCCTGATAAAGATTGAAAATTTTAAGGCGCTAAAAAGTAAGTCGTGTGAACACGCATTCCATTGTGTATTCAGGGGAAGAAAAAAAAAAAAATCAAAGACGACACTCTTCAAATCTGTACCCACCGGTCCTGCCAGCAGCTGTGCAGGAGTCAGGGGCGAGGAACGATTTAATGAGACGGTCAGCTTGGCCCCTTAGCAAGTAGATTTGAGCAAAGACTTGCAGCAGGGGAAGGGGCAAGATTTCACAGCCCTTCAGGAAGACCCATCTTAGCCCAGAGCATCGGAGCAGGTGGGCGCACAGCGGGTACCACATGCCCCAAAAAGATGGTGTCGGGTCTGGTGAACCGTGATGGGCGAGGCAAAGAGAAAGCTGGAGAGAGCCCGCTCGCTTCTGGACGACGCTGTCTCATTTTGTTTCATGCACGCCTTGATTCATTCGATAAACGTTTATTGAGTGACCGTTGGTGCCGGAGAGCATGCATACGGGGCCATCACAGCGTCCCAAGCATTTGCAAAACCACAAGGTCAGCACTCATGGACGTGGATATCAGGAAACCTCGTGTTTGAAAGCTCCCTCTGCACTGAGCATCACGTCTTCAAGGTCCGTCCACATTGCAGCCTGTCTCAAGGAAGGAAAGGAATTCCTTCCTTTTCCTGGCTGAGTAATATTCCATTGCACGGATGGACCACATTCTGTTTATCCATTCATCCGTGGGTGGACTTCCGGGCTGTTTCTACCTCTCGACCGCTGTGAATCAAGCTGCTGTGAACGCGCGTGTACATGCATACGACTGAGTCCCTGCTTTCAATTCTCTCGAGCGTCTACCTGGGAGCAGGACGGCTGGGGCGTACGTCGGCGGTGTTTTTTAATCGGTAAAACACCGTAGGTGATTCTGCCCCTGAGCCTGCAGCCTGACCGGGGAGCGGGGTCTCAACACTGGCGTGCATCGTGAGCTTTTCCTGCCCCCAACCCCAACCCCAAAGCTGAAGCTGCAAAAATTAAAACTCCCCTCGAAGTATTGGCACTCACCGGGGTCATCCAGAGCATCCGCCAGGTCGAAGTCGCCTTGACCTGCCAGGAATACACACAGCGTAAGTCACACCAGGATAGGACGCTCAGGGCCCCGGTTCTGTCTCTGGGGTCGCCTCCCTTTGCCTCGTCCACCCACCGACCCAGAGATTCCCCCCTCGGCGCACTTCTTTTATTTTGTTTTTAATTCATTAGATTTTTTTTTTTTATTGCAGTAACCTTGGTTTATAACATTATATAAATTTCAGGTGTCTGTTGTAACATATTTTGCTTTCTGTGCATATTACATCACGTTCCCAACCCAAAGACTAATTATAATCCATCGCCGCATGCATGAGCCGAATCACCCCTTTCTCCCTCCTGGCTCCCCCTTCCCGTATAGTAACCACCATTCCAACCTCTGTTTCTATGCGTTTGTTTCTCATTGTTTTTATCTTCTACTTGTGGGTCCCATCATATGATATTTGACTTTCTCCCTCGGACTTATTTCACTCAGCATAATAGCCTCAAGGTCCATCCATGTTGTCACAAATGGCAGGATTCCACCATTTTTTATGGCTGAGTAGTATTCCCTTGTGTATAAATACTACATCTTCTTTATCCTTTCGTCCCTTGATGGGCACCCAGGTTGCTTCCAAGTCTTGGCTGTTGTGAATAAGGCTGCAATGAACACAGGGGTGTGAGTATCTTTATGCCTTTGCATTTTGAAGTTCTTTGGATAAATACCCAGCAGTGGAATAGCTGAATCATACAGTAGCTCTATCTTTAATTTTTGGAGGAATCTCCATACTGTTTTCCATAGCGGCTGCAACAGTGTGCAATCCCACCTCTTTCCGGTTCTTTAATGGAGAAAGATGAGGAATGTCACTCAAGGCAGCGGTGCAGAGGGGATCAAAAGACAGCAGGCAATTCCACCTCTGTGTGAGCACACCTGGAGGTCTTCCTGGAGGAGGCGACCTCGGAGCTGTTTCGAAGGCAGGAGCTGGTGGACCCACCCAGGAGACTTTCTGACCCCCGTTTTGAGCCTCAGGGGTGCTCCCGGGAAATTTGATACAGGGGGGCCCCTGTGGCCAGAATCCTGGGATATTTTCCTTTGTCATTAAGACAGAAGGGGTCTTGAATTGAGGCCCGGGCATACGCTGCCCCTCCCTCTCCACGACTTCCCTCAAAACCTTCCAAAAACTTTTCAAACTGTCCCCTCCTCCCTCTGCCCAACGGGCTCAGACGTTCTCGTGACGTCTGGGTTTCCAACTTGCTAAAAATCATAAAAGGAAATCTGCAAACTGGAGAGAAGCCAAGACCGTATTTTGGCTCAACTCAGAGAAGCTTCAGTGGGTAAAACAGGAGGTGAGGGGCCAGCCCGGTGGCTCAGTGGTTAAGTGCGCGTGTCCCGCTTGGGCAGCCCCGGGTTCGCTGGTTCAAATCCCGGGCGCGGACATGGCACTGCTTGGTAAGTCATGCTGTGGTAGGCGTCCCACATACAAAGTAGAGGAGGATGGGCACGGATGTTACCTCAGGGCCTGTCTTCCTCAGCAAAAAGAGGAGGATTAGTGGCAGATGTTAGCTCAGGCCTAATCTTCCTCAAGAAAAAAAAAAAAATGAGATGAGGGTGTCGTAAGAGACTGCTATCGGGCACGGGGTCACTTTTAGGGGATAGAATGTTCTAGAACTACATAGCGGTGATGGTTGCACAGCACTGTGAATGCCCTAAAAATCTCTGCACAGTACCCTTTAAAATGGTCAACACACTGACTTTTATGCATGTGCATTTTATCTCAAAAAAACAAAAATTCTTTTTAACAAGCCAAGGGTGGGCGGGCTGCCCCAACTTCCTCTCTTGCCCATTAAAACCCTTCTCCCTACACCCACTGGCCCCCTCTCCGCCTCTATCCTTGGAGAAGCCAAGTTGGAAGTTCTCTGAGATCCCGACCAATTCCAACGTCACTTTTTGGCGATCACAGTTTTTTAAACAGCTTTATGGAGAGAGACTTTGCAGAACGTACAATTTTCCCATTTAAAGCGCACCACTCAGGGGTATTGAGTGCCTTTTCACAAGGTCGTGCCGCCGTCGCCTCTATCTGATTCCAGAACATTCCATCACCCCAAAAGAAGACCCTCCCCAACCCCAGGAGCACGTGCTCTCCATTCTCCTCTCCAGGTCCTAACCCAGCCCCTCCGGCAGCCTCGGTCCCGGCGGCCGTGCCCAGAAGGAGGGAACAAGGGGAGCCCTGGATGCTGCTTCTCCTCCAGGCATGCACTGGGGTCGTGCTTGCCCTGGAGGAAGGTTTGCCGGGTCCAGCGTGGGGTCAGCCAAGCCCCTGCGCGATGCCAGCTAGGACGCCATATGGGCCGCTCTGGGGACGTCAGACCCCTGCACAGGGTGCATCCCCAAGAAGGGGGCCTCCTGAATCAGGACGAGCCGCAGGCATTGGAGTGTAGGGTAAACTGAGGCCAGAGTGCAGTGATCGGTGGCCCCAGGGACTGGAGGCTGGGGGCTGGTGCGATCACAGGCCCAATTCCACAGTCTGTGAGGTCCCACATCCCTCAGGACGCCCCTCTTCATCCCCGGGGGCCCCACTTCCTATTTACGGGGAACGACCTGCCCTCTCTTTTCTCCCTCTGGCTTCCTCGGTCCTCATCGTCCTGGCCCTGGGGTCAGGAGGCAACATCAGCCTCTTGGATCCCGACACCTCCCTTCCGGGGCGGCCAGCGGGAGCGTGCCTGACCCTCCATCCAGTTCAAATGGACGGATGGTTCATGCAGGACCCCGAAGCCTCTCAGCTACACAGGCCGCCCCGGAGTTTGCATTCCAATCGCCCTTGGTCGTTTACACAAATAACTTCCATGCCGCGCGGTGCCTTGTCCGTCCCAGCTGTTCCAGGCATCCCCCAAAATCTCCTCCAACCAGCTTGCCCGGCCACTCCCCTCATCAGAGACAGTCAAAGGCCTCTGTGTTCTTGATCCCCACCTGCCAGCCTCCATACAGTTGCACAAGATTGTTGCAGTATTCCTCAATATTGTTGCACGAGACAGTCAGGCGGCACCCGTGTGTTCTCAGAGAGGTCGCTGGGCCCCCGCCGGGGAGGTCAATGCATCCAGCAGAGTGTGGCATTCCTGACAGCCAGCCTCAGTTTACAGCAGGCCGCCCGGGGGGGCCCCCCTCCCGGCTTAGCAAACAACCAAAGGCTCCCCCATCCGTGTCCGAGTGCCTTCCCGCAGCCTCTTTCCGCTCAGAGATGCTTCCGATGCCACGGAGGGGGCGGCAAACACAGGGCATGTCGTGTCTGTGCTGCATGGCAGGGAGCGCGTGTGAGCATGACTCACGCATGTGGGGCAGGGCGTGGTGCCGCCTGGGTCTCGTTGCATAAGCCGGGCGGACTCCGGCCAGCATCAGGCGGCCGCGCGTGGAGATGACTCAGTCCTGCCGGCCTGGTGGGGATTCACCGGGAACCCTCTGCTCTCCGAAGACATTGGAGGGGGTCCCTGCCCGCTGGAGGGCTCCCCGTGTGCGTCAGGTCATAGACCATGCAGACCCTGGGCTCAAACTCAGGGGAAACGGTGCAGGGGGCGCTGCTCACGAGGCAATTGCTTTTCCAGCCTAGTTTTCCACTCCGAATGTAAGACGGGCTTGCCATGGAAGATTTGTTTCTTTTCTTTTCTTTTTCTTTTTTAAAGATCGGCCCTGAGCTAACACCTGTTGCCAATCTTCCGTTTTTTTTTCGTGAACTCCACCGTTTGCCCCCCCTCCGGGGCCTCTGGAACATGTTTCTGATCCGCTTTTCTGCTCTCAGCTAGCTCAGCGACTTTTAATCAAACCCACATGTTCCGGGATGGTAAACGCCCGAGGAGACAGCGGCCTCCTCTGTTCTGGGGTCACCACGCTGGGCTTCCAGCCGACATCCTGGGGAGGCGGCTCGTGCTGGTGGGTGGGACATCTTCGAGTCACACCCAAGACCCCCCACCCTCCAAAAACTAAAAGCTAAACGTCAGAAAGCTGCCCACCGGCGCTCGGAGCAATTGCATCAACTCTAGGAACCAAACCCAGAGCCACTGCCCCCTCTCTGTTCAGACTCCACCCTCTGCGAGATGCTAAGCTGCTTCACGTTGGAGTTTCCGTGCCCTGAATGTCCCCACTCCGACGCAGACCCTGCGGTTAATAGGACCAAGGGCGATTTTGCAAAGCAAAGAGCCGAGCTGTTGTTGGAGTAATAATAACAGGGCCCCGAGGCTGGTGCAGAGGAGAGAAAGCCTTGCAGCTCCAGGTTCCGCTAACCACTGAGTTATTTACTTGCATCTAAAGGAGACGACCAGCCCCAGGCGACCTCCAAAAAGAGGGAGAAAACAGAAAAGCACGCCACTCCCCAGTGCCCTGGCACCGATGACACCGGTTACCAGCGGAACTGAAACGCCGCCGAAATTAATTACCGTCAACCGCGTCCCTTCCCGTGGCTCGCAACCCGCTCGTGAACACAGACGCCTCTGGGGTTTTATCACCCCAACCAACGTCCTTGCATCTGCGTCCTCTCTTTAAGGAGCAGCTGCCCTCTGAGGCAAGAGTTTCGCCCGTTTCTTGACATCAGATTTTAATGGTTTCCCCCGAAGTACGGGGTTAATTTAAACCGGTCCTTCTGGGCTCAGCTGCCGCCCATGAAGCCATCTTGCGAGGCTTAAATCTCTACGACCCCTTTTGTCCTTGAGGAATCCCACAGCGGGAGGCCGGCGGCTTGTGACGTCACGCATTTGGATCAAGGCCTCCCAGAAAACCCATCTTGACTTTCCTCCTCCCGGCAAACCTTAGGAGTCCCGCTTGGGGCTCAGTTGTTTTTAAGATGTAGTCACAGAAAGCATGTGACGGCAGCTGTTTCTGGAGACGGCGTGAGTCACGGAGTGGAGAAAATTGGTAAAATTGGCCTGGGTTAGTACTTTAGGTTTAAAGGGAGGGTAAGAAGGAAGGAAGCACGGGCTGCTCCTTGGGCGCCCCAATCCTCCTTGCCCTCAGCCCCGGAGAGCAGCCGAGCCTCCGCCCAGAAGGTCGACCTATTGTCCGCGTTCTGGGCATCACAAGAGCCTTTTAGTGCAACGCAGATCAAAGGCGTCTGCACCCACGCAGAGCGTCCAGGAGGAGACGCGTTTGGTCACAAAGGAGGAAGCCACGATCGTTGCCCAGAAAAGCCAAGACGTCCGTGGCGAAACGGAGACGGGAGGAAAATGCTGCAGACTGTGTGGGGAGGCAGCGTTGGGCGGCGTGGCCTAAATCAGCTTTCCCAAAGGGACACAGGCTCACAGGTCCCCGGGGACGTGGGGGGCGCACACCCACGTGGGCGGGGCTGAGAGGCGGCGTTTCTCAGCAGCTCCCAGGGGAGACTGAGGCTGCTGGTCCGTGGGCCTCACTCTGCAGGACACGAACGTCGTGTTGGTTTCCTGGGGCTGACGTGACAAAGTGCTACACGGGGTGTACTAAGTACTAAGACGGGGCGGCTTCCACAGCACAGATGGCTAGCTAGCTGGATATGGATAGAGAGACACACACGTAAATACATATATAGACGAGAGAGACAGAGATGATAGATACGTACATACATACGTAGATAAGACGTGATAGAAAGATAGGTGATTGATAGACAGACAGATAGATGATAGATACAGAGAGATAAGATAGATACATATATAGATGAGAGATGATAGTAGATCATATATAGATGATA
>NC_060276.1:121822559-121854859 GCF_021613505.1 Equus quagga
ATAGATGATATAGATAGATGATAGATAGATGAGATAGATGATAAATAGATCGATAGATGATGATAAATAGATGAGATAGATAGATGATAGATGAGATGGATAGATGATAAATAGATCGATAGATGATATAGATAGATACATGATAAATAGATAGATGATATAGATACATGATAAATAGCAACATGAGATAGATAGATGATAAATACATCGATAGATATCTAGATAGATAAATGATAAATAGATAGATGATATCGATAGAGAGATGATAGCTGGCTAGAGACAGTCTCCCGTGCTAAGGCAGGATTTCTCAACTCAGCAGTACCGACGTGTGGGGTTGGATAACTCTCTGACGGGTGGGATTGTCCCGCGCACCACAGAACATTGAGCGGCATCTCGGCCTCCACCCGTTTGACGACAGCAGTCCGCCCCACGCCCAGTTGTGACAACCGAAAATGACTCCCGATACGGCCAAGCATCCCCTGGGGACAAAGTCCCCCCCCCCAGCGGAGAACAGCTCTCCACCTGGCGGTGTCACTTCCGGCCTGCACGTGTTGGGTGATGGGTCTCCGAATCGGGGAGCAAAGATCAGCCTCCCCCTTGGGACGGGGATCCATGAGGCTCAGCCCAAGGGGAAACCCCGATGGCCGGGCTCTCAGACATCACCTCCCAAAGGGAGCCTCGACTCCAGCGCGGGCGTCACCCGGTTCCCCAGGGCCAGGCCCATCTACCGAATGAGGATCTGGAGGGGCGGGGACTGGGGCGGGCGCCTTTAAACCGGCTCCATTCCAGCTGACTCGTCCACACAGCAAAGGACTGAGAACTGCTGCCCTAAATAGCTGGGCGGGTTCATCCCCCGCCGATGGGCAAGGCCACAGTGGGCGGGTCAAATGACCCCTTTGGGACACGACCGCCACACCCATAGCCTGGTCAGGTCAGAGGTCGTTTGGGGGCCGCGAGGAAGGAGGGAGGGTTAAGAGAGTCTGCACCCAGACATGGAGGATGAGGCCAGCGAGGCCGGGGTCGCCATTCCCAGAAGCAAGACCAAAACGGCCCCCACAGTGAGGGCAGCAAGTCCTGCCCGAGACCTAGCACCCAGCCTCAACGACCTTCCCTGGGCAGCAGGTGCTCAGAGACACGGCCTGTGGCTGTTAAAAACCGTCGAGAACCCGCCTGCCAGTTTTGATTATTTTTTTTAGGACTGTAGGTAGAAAAGCGGCTCTATTGAAACGCGCACGGGGTTTTAGTCATGTCTGATAAGGGAGGAATGCACAGCGGGTGTGGAAGAGAAAGGTGGAGCCAGTGTGTAATATATGCACAGGAAAAACGATAATATATATACAAGAAAATAATATATATATTATTATATTATTTTATATATATTATTGTATTTTTAATATATATACAGGATGCCATGTGTACATATATATATACACACATATATATGCACATATAGGAAGAAAGAAAACATAAGGATATATGTATAATATATATTGTTATGTTATATATAATATACATATAATATATAGTTACATATAAAGTTATATAGTTATATATAATATATATACAATATACACTGTATATACAATGTAATATATATACAATCTATATACACAATATAAATCCATACAATATGCAATACATATAATATATACAATATAATATATATACAATATATTGTGTATATATACGATGCATATACAATATACTATGTATATACAATAGTATATAAATATATATTATATATAAATATACATACTATATAAAAATCTATATAAATTAAATATATATTTATAAGCATGTATACAGTATTTTCTTTTTTTGCAACAAACCAAACATTACAAACGACCCTTTGCAATTTCCATTTCTGGTTCTTCTTTTTTTTTTTTTTTTTTTTCCTTCTTCCTCTTCTCCTCAAAGCCCCCCCAGTACACAGCTGTATCTTCCCGTTTTGGGTCCTTCTGTGGGTGCATTTCTGGTTCTCCCAGCTTCTAGAAGACCCGAGGCCGTCTCGTGTTCTCCCTCAAGACCCTCTGGATTTTGCAGCAAATGTTAATTTACGTGCGGTGGAAATTTGCAGCCGCCGAATCGCAAAGCCCTATCTCTTAGGAATAGGGCCGCATGGCCATGATTTTCTTTGAAACGAGTAATTTAACGACGATCCGAATGCTTTACAGGAGGTTGAACACGACCACGCTCCGCTTTCCTGGGGCGTCTGTAACAAGCATCTCAAGAGCCCTTGCAGAAGGTTTTCGGGAATCTCATGAAGTCGCTCAATCCTACGTCCGGGGACGATTGAGGTCCGGGGGGGGGGGGGCTGTCCACGAATTTCAATAATTGCCCAGGACTCGGGGCCGCACGACTTATTCACAGAGAGGAACCCCGATCCAGACCTCCCGTACTTTTCCTGTCGCTCCTGCAACCAACCAAGCCCTCCGCATCCCGCCTGTGCGTTTCAGCAGCGGGCAAATGCTTGGTGCCTCAGTTTACCTTTCTAGAAATGGCATCAAGCGTGGCCCGAGCCGGGGGGGGGGGGGGGGGGGTTTCCCACAGAATTACGATGACCTGCGTGGCTAGCCGAGGGGATCTGACACCCAATTATCCCCAAAGGATGGGATCGACTGTGCATTACGGCGGCCGACGGAATACGGCAAACCCGCAGTCCTGACCGGAACCCCAAGGACACCAGAAGGAACTCTCCGAAGGGGCTGGGTTTGCAGCTGGACAGAATTCACGCGTGTCAGCAGGGTCCACACGCCGAGTAAGACGTACAGATGACGCTGATTAATGAATGACGCTCCGCACACCGGGATCTCTCCCAACCTCCCATCTGCCCGAAACCACCAACCTCTCCCCTCCCAACACGCCTTCCACACGACAAACAGGAAAATGCCACCACCCGACACTGGCAAGCCGGGCTGTTGGGAGACACACCCTGCAAGCCAGGGTGGAAGTTTTGGGTGTAACCCACTCACGAGATGTTGACTCTTGACAACGACAGGATGCCGTTTATGAAAAAAAAGCTTAAAAAATCCTGACCGAGCCTTTGCCCATCAAGCAAACTCAATCCGGCCTTAGCCGTCCCTTGAAAAACCCAGCTGGGTTTCAATTCCCCTTTTGGCCGTACGAAAACATTCAGAAGTCATATTTGGAAGCCGAAAACAGGGAAGTTAAAAACCCCGGCATGCCCCGTCCTGGAGCAGCATAGATCTTTTTTTTCTTTTTTTCTTTTTTTTTTTTTTTGTAACTGTGTGATACCCACACACACATCAAAACCAGAGGTTTGACTTCGAAGCGCTGTGAACCGGCATCCGACCTTTCCTGTTTCGATTCCCAGACCCCGACTGGGCTCCCGGTCCCTTCTCCATGTCCTCCCTAATTTGGGGTGGCAAGCTATAGCCATTTACTTAGCCGAGGCTCCTTTGGAAGGAGTTTTTTTTTTTTCCAAAAGCCACCCGACGGAAACCCACACACCCACGCGGCCCTCCCGCAGAGCCGACCGTCCCTCACCTCGAGCGTGGGTCAGAAAACACAGGAACGTGACACACCACAGTCCCCACCGGCTCTCCATCGCGGCCTTCGGGACTCAGGAAGCTCAGCGGATACGCCCCAGCCCTGGCGGGTTGCGAGATGCAGCCGCCCCACCCTCGACGTGTTGTTTGTTGACTTCTGCTCTCCCAGCTTGGAAGGAAGAGAGGCCGAGCCTTCCAGCGGAAATTAGAATCCTTTTGCCAAATCCCAATAGGCCTGCCGCTCAGCCTGCAAACCCCGCAGCCGGGAGCCCGCGGGACAAGTGTGTGCACGCTCAAGAACGCACCGGGGCCGGCCTCCCTGAGCTGCGCCGGCCAACACCCCCCTGGGAGGATGGAGAAACAGGCCGTCGCTCAGCGCCAGCGGGCATCCTGGGCTTTGGGAAGCGGGCGCACCTGCTTGGCAGCTCTGCTCCCTGTGGGCGTGGGGCGTGCAGCATCAAAGGCACCAACCCTGAGCCCCGGGGACAGGACTCCCCGCCCCTCGTCCTTCCCAGGAACCCTCCTGCAAAGTGGGCACAGGTCGGCGAGAACTGGCATCGGGTCGCTTCAAAGATCAGGTGGCAGAACAAATAGTCTGAGGGGGATACGGGTGCGAGGGAAGCAGATGAACCTGGTCCTCTGCGTCTTTCACCTGAGCTGCGTTAGAGGCGGTCAGAAGCACCGGATTTATAAATTCCAGGGTTTCTGCTTTCCGAGTGGGGGGCATCAGATGAGTTCGTGCATTCATTCAACAAACATTCGATGCAGCTGTTCTGAGCCAGGCGCATGTGAGGTGCAGATGTGTGGTGACGAACGACCAAAGATTGTTTACAAAGAGGACAGCACACAAATGGCTAAACCAGACAATGGTAGTGTGATATTTTTTTTTTTTTTTTGCGCTGAGGAAGATTGTTGCTGAGCTAACATCTGTGCCAATCTCCCTCTGTTTTGTCTGTGGGATGCCTCCACAGCACGGCTTGATGAGCAGTGAGTAGGTCCACACCCAGAATCTGAACCTGCGAACCTTGGGTCGCCTAAGCAGAGTGCACGGACTTGACCACTAGGCCACCGAGCCAGCCCCCAGACATTTGTGCTGTAATATTAAACGATTTGGGGGTTGCACACGGAGGCCTTGGGGTACCTGGAGGGTTCTGGGCTCAGAGGGTATCACAAAGGCTTCTGGAGAGGGTTGTGGCCTTGCACCCATTTTATAGGCTGAGTACGAAGAAGGAAACGGCCTGGGAGAGACACCACAGCTCTCTGTCTCTACCACGTGAGGACACAGGGAGAACACGGCATCCACACGCCGTGAAACCAGGAGGGACCAGCCCTGCCCACACCTGCATCTCAGACTTCCAGTCTCCAGGACGGGGAGAAAATATATTTCTGTTGTTCTGAGTCCCCCAGTGTGTAGTCATTTGTTAACAGCAGAAACAGGACACTCACACGGCCTTTCTTCTTTAAGAAAAAAAGGCACCGACTCATGGAAAGTCTTTTTTCTTCCAGAACAGAAACAAGCCCCCTGCAGCCCCCACAACGCTAGCTGTCATTGGAACATCATCATTGCCAGGATATCAGCGCTACCTCATGTTATCAGCACAATGATACAGAATGACAGACAGACCTTCTTTGAACTTTTTTTTTTTCCCTCCAAACAGGATTTGGATCCGGACAAAATTTTATCCTCCTAGAAAGGGCTGGAGATGAGCCGAATGCCTTTTTGGGGGACGAGGGCACGGGGCCTTTGTCCAAAGTGGCTGTCCCTTCTCCTCGACATGCCTCCTGCAGAAAAAAAATGCAGACATTCTCTCTAAGGGCAATTCCAGGGGGACCGAGCCCGGCTTTGCAGTGGCCACGCAAAGGGGGAAGGATGAAGGATTGAAGCAAGCTTATCGTAAAAGATGAAGACGGTAATCGCCCAGCTTCACGCCCGCCCGAGAAGCACTCAGTTGCCGGGATGAGCTGCCGGGCTGTCCTCTGAAATAATTAATTGCTTTGCCCGCGCCAAGACGCGCAGGGCAATCGGGGTGGAAGTCCAGAGCCCTGTCGCTTTGGAAAACGTTTTGTTTTAGTGTCAGTGTGAGGTCATCCCACGAAAAGGGCAACAATGGATGAACGTGCATTATTCAAGTCGGAGGCATTGTGTGTAACTACCCAGTTCTTTACGTCTTCCATTGGAAATCTCTGGAGACGAGAGATACAGCCGGCCTGGTGTCTGAGTCCAGTGATGTTTTCTTATTTCCGCAGAATTTATTTATTTTTTTCCCTAAAGCTCTGTGCCTCTGTCTCGTGTATCCAAATACACTCATTGATCACCCAGTGCCAGCTACCCTCCTCCAAGCAAGGCGGGGGGGTGAGGGGAGAATAAAAAGTGAAAATTTGCAAAAGGCGCTTCGATCTCCTCTGATAAGTGGAATATGTGCCCGAGAAAGAACAAATAAATCCTGGGTGGGAGAGCAGTTCCTAAATCTCCAGAGAAGCTGGATTTATGGCCAACAGAATAAAAAAAGAGAAATGAAACTAGATGTCTCGTGCAATTTTTTTTTTTGGCACCTAGAAATGCTTGTATATTTTTCTTGATTGTCTGGTATTTGGGTCTCGTTTTCCATGTAACATCTTTATAAAGCTGAGTTACTTAGATGGTCAAGTTTTGGTGCACACAGGCGTGTGCACGTGTGTATGTGTGCAAATGCTTTGAGAAAACATGCACGTATAATCCTAAACCGTAAGTGGGACAGTCGAGGAGAGCAGAAGATGCAGCCGGAAAGACCATTCTTTCAAATTTCCCCAACCATAAAAACGCATGGCGCCCCCACACCTTCTATGACCCTGAGGAACCCTGAAAATCTTATGCTGAGTGAAAGAAGCCACACGCAAAAGTCCACACAGCGTCTGATCCCATGCACATGAAATGTCCACACAGGCAAAATCCATAGAGATACAAAGTGGATTGGAGGTTTCCCGGGGTTGGGGGTCGGGGGAGACGGATGGAGAATGTTCTGTGATTGGTGTCCCCACCGCCCAAAATCATATGTCGGAGTCCTCACTTGCAACAGCTCAGGATGTAACCCTGGTTGGAAATGGGGTCGGTGTCAACATAATTACTTAAGACGAGGTTGCACTGGAGGACGGCGGGCCGTGACGCAATAGGACCGATGTCCTTGTCCTAAGAGATTGGGACACAGACATGCACACACGCGGACAAGGCTGCGTGAAAATGGAGGCAGAGATGGCAATGATGCAACTACAGGCCCAGGATTTCAGGCGAGCCCCAGAAGCCAGGAGACAGGCAAGGGACGGACTCCCCCCTCGGAGCTTCCAGAAGGAACCAACGCTGCCCACACCTTGACGTCAAGCTTCTGATCTCCGGAACGGCAAGAGGATAATTCCTGTTGTGTAAACTGCCCCATCTGTGGGGCTCTGTCACGGCCACGCCAGGAACCTCGCACGGGGCTGCAGGCCTGAGGACAAGCGTGGGCAGCAAGGGACGCCCAGGGGGGCAGGGAGGACCTCCAAACGCCTTCCTACAAGCCCGCTGGCGGTCCTGCAGGGGAGACGCCGGCAGGAAGCACCGAGGGGCTCCCCAGGAGGGGAGAGGACGGGGAGCGAGTGGTGGAGGGGGCTCTGGAATTAATTTATTACACCCAGAACTGGGTGTGTCAGAGAAGGTGGAGTGCAAAGATGGAAAGGGACCTGTCGTGACATGAAAGGGGCCCCGTGGGGCCTGCTGAGGCCCAGGCTGAGCCGGACTAGTGTGGACAAGCACCAGCCAGTGTAGACGTAATTAGTTAAGACCAGGTTGCCCTGGAGAAGGATGGAACATAATGCAATAGGACCCGGTGTCCTCATAGCGCCTCATACACTGGGGCAGCAGCCGTCCCAAATCCTCGCAGATGAAATGAAAGTGCAAAATCGTTGCTAACCTGCCATGACGCCCAACACGACGGTGTCGCACGCCCAACTGTGCAAGACACTTCTAAGCATCTTACATGCGTTCAGGCAAATGTTGCCAGCCTCCTTTTTCTGTAAAGGGCCGACGGTCAACACAGCCACCTCCGCAGGCCGTGCGGGCTCTGCTGCAACCCCGGGACTCGGCCGTTCCCACAGACTGCGGTCACCCGGCGGGCACCTCTGTGCGTCATGCAACGTTCTCAAGGGACGCCGAGTCGCACACAATTCTCATGCATCGTAAAACATCCCTGTTCTTTCAAATGTTTTAAAATCATTTAGAGGTAAAAAACCCACTTGCAGGCCGTGGGCTGCAGGATGCCCGCGTCCACGCTGTGCAATCACCACGAGTCCCGAGACGCACGTGGTCTTCTCACCTCTGTTTCCTACAGAGGTGGAGAGCGGCCGCACGGCGTGCGACACGCGGATGGCTGGTAGCGGAGGGCAGTGTGGCCCGGCGAGTGTGAATGCAGAGCGAGGGGACGGGAGCCACGCTCTGGCTCACCTCCCTTACCCTAAACGGGTCGTGGGGGGAGCACGGGGACACACAGGGCTGAAGAAACACAACCGATAGGGTGCATTTGACTTCCGTGCCCTCGCGACCTTAAAGATGGAGAATATGCCATCTTTTTCGATGCACACGGAACTTGCACAAAATTCGCCAGTGGACCAGAAAGCAAGCTTCGGGAAACCGAACAGAAGCAGAAATGAGACGGCCGCCATTCTGCTCCCACATGGCAGCAGAACTGGAGATGGATAAGCCAACCCGGGGGAGCAAAGAGCAGAAAAATATCCCCTGGACATTTTTCAAACTTCTTCAACCCTCAAGTTGACAGGAAATACAAATGGAAAACGCCGACCGTCTAGAAAAATAGCAAGAACGGGAGCTGACCGTGCCATCGCTGGGGGCACAGAGGGAATGTCAGAACCCTGAATGTCCGCAAGATTAAACAAGAAAGAATGAAAATAAATGGAACCGAGAGGCGTCCGGGTGGAGGGAGGGGAACAAGTGAAACCCAAGGACAGCAGATGAATGGGTCAAAAACGGAGAAATGGCCAAGCTTAGAATTAAAAAAATAGTCGAGAAAACGAAAACGGACAAATAACGGCTACACAAAATAAGCACGCGGCGTTCTCCGCAGACTTGGAGGGGACTGAAGAATGATAAGAAGTGGAAACTTTGCTCAAATCTATGCAGCGACATTTGAAAACTTAGGAAAAATGGACGATTCTCCGACGAAGAAGTAGAAATCTAGAAAGTTGTTCTTTTTTTTAAATTGACCTCTGCCCAATAGAGAAACAAAATTAAAAACCCAATTTTCCCCTCTACACACACACGCGCGTGCACATCAGGTCCAGGTCGCTGAACCCAAACCAACTTCCCAAAATATAAAGAAGAAAGTCTACCAAAATCTATGAAGAAAGTGCAATGTTGAAATAATGCAACAAGAGAACACTGACCAATTTCTCGTGCAGAATTTGACAGAATCATCGTCGGGAGATTAACAAGCCCAACAACAAATAAAATCTGATTCAAGAATGGAAGGATGGTTCTAGATTAGCTTATTTATCATAGTGCCGTAATTATATTTAATTCTTCATCTTTATAGATTAAAGACGGAACGATATGACCATCCTCGCAGATCCTGAAAAAGCAGTTAACTGAATTTAATGCCCCTTCCGGACAAAATTCTTAAGAGGAATAGATTCTTCCATGATTATACACACATTTATAGACACATGATTTTATATATATATTCTTTCATGACTATATATTTGATTTTATATGTGTGTATTACACATACATGTATCCGTATGTGTGTGTATATGAACAAGAGAATTCAGAAAATTCACATTGCACAGAATTAACGTAAATCAAGATTTTATATATAAAACAAGAAATGTGCAAATCAATACAAAAATGCTACAGAGGGATGCAAAAAAAAGTCCAGAAAAAGGAAAGGATATAGCTTGTTCTTAAACAGACTGACTCTATATTATGAAGACGCCTAAATTAATCTGCAAATTTAATACAATCCTGGTTAAAACGTGAATAGGATTTTCCTTCGAACAAGCAAGCTGATTCTAAAATACAAACGAAAAATTAAACAGCAAAGAATGACCAAGAAAATCCTAAAAAGTAAGAATAACACAGCATTTAGTCTCAGCAGATAGGAAAACTCATCATAATTATCAACTCACATTAGTGAACACCATGGGGCACTGGCTGGTTTGTCAACAGTGATAACGGGAGAGAAGAAAATGCAGAAGTACCTCCTTTCCCGGGTTGCCCAAGAAAATAGTGGATAATGTAAGTTGCATTTCAAATCAGTTGGGAAAACAAGGGTTATTCAATAAATGGTTTGGAACTAATGGGACTTTTCCATGGGGGGAAAAAATTGTACACAGAGGAATCTCTTCCTCATTCCTGATACAAAAATGCATTCCTAGGGGGTCAACTATTTTAAAGTACAAAAAAAAAAAAAAACAACCCAAAACCCTACATATGAAAAAGTTAGAAGGAAATATGTAGTTTTTTAAAAAATAATGTCAATAGGGTCAATGCTTTTCTAAGAATGACATATAGCCCAGAAATCATTAACTAATTTCTCTACATAAAAATAATAAATACAAATGGGGGAAACATCACTTCTGAGTTACAAGGCTAAGGAGAAAGTGAAAAAGCCTATTTGCTACCTACTTCACAGTCAAATGGCACTATCTTTCATATGTAAAGAGTTACTACAGATCAACAAGAAAAGAACCAAGAACACATATAAAAATGGGCAAAGGGCATATTCGAGTGGCTCCCCCTGAAATGGGATGCAAACGGATCTTCCACACACAGATTCTCAATCTCACTTGGGTTAGGAGAAATTCAATGTAAAACAGTTAGGATTTGATACCGTATTTCCACTAAGAGGTTGGCAATGACCAGAAAGTTTGCAGGACGGCGAGGAAACAGATATGAGACATCAGTGCGGGTACCGCAAATTTGCACAACCTCTGTGGGGGAGCGAACAGCAGTGTCCATAAGTAATTAAACACAAACACATCCTTTTGCCCCACAAAGCCAACTTCAGACATTTATGCAACACACACACTTACACAGGTCCGCAAGAATATAGTTCCAAAGATATTCATCGCAGCATTTTCTTGACAGCACAAACTTGACCAAAGCTTCGGCTGGTTGGCTAAATACAGTAAGACCCAGATTTATAGCACATCCTGTACTGTGTTATGGTCTCTCATTAGCCCTTAAATAAATTGTTTACCTTGACTTCCAAACCCGTCATACCATAATTTCTTTATATATATATATATGCAAGCTCCAAAATGATTAAACAAGGCAATTTTTTTGGTGAAGGTATTTAATGAACCAACAAGCCACCTGATTTAAACTCAATTTTTCCAAAAGATCATTTATTTTATGTCTATGGGAAACGAAACTGTCTACGAAGATGTCCATTCAGTCTCCGTAAAAAAAAAAGAATAAGCCTAGTGGACGTATTTCTTAAATGTACAGATTTATTTATGAATGAGTCATAATTTCATATACGTTTACAAAAAATACCCATTCTTTCGCTATTCTCTTCTTTCATGAGACATTTATGCTGATAATACGATTGCAAGGCTTACAAACACGTCAATGTTATTCACAGAGTTACAAAAAGGTTGATGCATTTTTTTCTCCTTATTATAAAGCAAGTCGGTGTGCAGAATCTGACCTCAAAGGCAATCCTTGATGCTTCGTTGCGGAGGAATGTGGCTGTTGTCCAAGAACGATACCTCTTTTTAACCCAAATGTTCCGAGCTAGTTAACAACAGGACCCAGTCGTACTGGAGAAGGCAGACCTCAGCCCATGAGAATTGACTGACCTCATCATTTGATGGATGAGTGACACATCTGTTACACCCTCTAGAATCCAGGATGTCGTGTCCTCCACTGTATGCACCTGGGCCCCAGAGGGAGGCCAATAGGTGTTGGTTGCCCGAAACAATGAACGCAAATGATAAATAACCAGGGGTCTCGATCCTTTCTTCAGCCTGTTTCACACGCTCAAACACAGAAAAACAACAAATACCGAAAGAGCCCGACAATGGTCCTCATTGATATCTTGAGACTCAAGCTCTGGGAGCTTTTAGACAAGGAGAGAAGCAAGGACCCGTGAACGGATGTGGGTGTGGGGAGGGCTGGAGGCCTCGACAGAAGGGGGACACCGCCGATGCCCACCTGCCAAACTACGGGCGGGGCTGATGAGCTTCAAAGAGCAAAAGACCCAGAATGGACGGCTGACGTCTCCATCCCAGCCCTTTCCCCACATCCGGAGATCCGTGCTGGCAGCCCACACAGGTGGGTAAAAAACAGCCCACCTTTGAAGTGGGAGAGACTTGCGTGGAACCTGACTTTGCCCGCAAGCAGCAGCTCCTAACACCGCTACGAGTGACAAGATTAAGTATTCTCATTCTGCGGGTAACTATCCTAAGAGCTTTTGTTAGCGCCGCTGCAAGGCAGACTGAAGACATCCTAATTTTTCGGCGGAGGGAACTTTATGGATGAGGTCCACGCCGTCTACAATATCAGGGCTTCTCGACTTTCTGAGGTCAACACAAAAATGCAAGCAAAGCCCTTTCCAAGCTTCTCTATAAAAGCACGCATTTTTGGAAGCACTGGAGCGTGTGCATCGCCCGAGATGGGGAAAGGCTTCTAAACATGGAGGAGTCGTCGCTCATGGCAAGGAGGAAGACTGCCTTCAGTTCCTTCCAAGCTGTCGGAAAGGATCTAAGGAGATTCTCTGCCGAAGAGCAGTTTTACCCTGCGGTTAAACTGAGCTCTCACATCAAAGCAGTTATACATTTTGGAAAGACGATAAAAAAAAAAAAAAAATAGTTCACAAATTCATGGCATTCACTCACGTGGAAGAACGAAAGGGGAGTATCTGATAAGGAGGAGCATCTTCTGAGGGGGAGTATCTGGTGTGTGGGGAGGTGGAGTATCTGATGCAGGGGAGAATCTGATACAGAGGAGTATCTGCTGAGGAGGAGTATCTGATGCAGGGAGTATCTGATACAGAGAAGTAGCTGATGAGGAGGAGTATCTGATACAGAGGAGTATCTGCTGAGGGGGAGTATCTGATGCAGGGGAGAATCTGATACAGAGGAGTATCTGCTGAGGAGGAGTATCTGATGTAGGGAGTATCTGATACAGAGAAGTAGCTGATGAGGAGGAGTATCTGATACAGAGGAGTATCTGCTGAGGGGGAGTATCTGATGTAGGGAGTATCTGATACAGAGAAGTATCTGCTGAGGAGGAGTATCAGATGCAGGGAGTATCTGATACAGAGAAGTAGCTGATGAGGAGGAGTATCTGATACAGAGGAGTATCTGCTGAGGGGGAGTATCTGATGCAGGGAGTATCTGATACAGAGAAGTAGCTGATGAGGAGGAGTATCTGATGCAGGGAGTATCTGATACAGAGAAGTAGCTGATGAGGAGGAGTATCTGATGTAGGGAGTATCTGATACAGAGGAGTAGCTGATGAGGAGGAGTATCTGATACAGAGGAGTATCTGCTGAGGAGGAGTATCTGCTGAGGGGGAGTATCTGATACAGAGGAGTATCTGCTGAGGGGGAGTATCTGCTGAGGAGGAGTATCTGCTGAGGGGGAGTATCTGATGCAGGGGAGTATCTGATGTAGGGGAGTATCTGATGCAGAGAGCATCCGATATGAAGGAGTATGAGATGCAGGGGAGTATCTGATGCAGGGGAGCATCTGATTCCGGGGAATATCTCAACACTGAGAAATACTTGTCGCCGATACGACAAGGCAAGCTAAAGGAAAAGGGCAGACAAAGAAAACCCTGGAAATAAAGAGCTGGCACTCAGGTGGATCATTCGTCCTACAGCCCAGAAAGGGGAACATGGGATCCATCCCACTAGTCTTCACAGCCTTCTTTAAAAGTCACCCCAGAGCGAAACATTTAAGTAAAAAGTACTCGGTTTCTAATTTCTTTTTATTCGTCTGGTGTGGAAAAAAAAAAAAAAAGTCCTAACCAATGAAAGAAATTTGGAGGAAACTAACAGAAGGCTTACCTCACTCTATAAAACGGTCAATGTTAGGGAGGTCTCAGGCGGGTTCAATGCACTTTGCAAACGGCCCAGAGTTTCCCCTCAGGGGAACTTCAGTGGGGTCGATATTCGAATGACTTTGTGGTGGCCGGCTTTGCACATGACACCGGAAACCCCTAAGGGCCATGGAGAAGGCAAATGCAGGTCCCCTCTGGATGCAGAACTCATTGTCAGTCCACATCATCTACCCGGCAGGGAGACGGGTGCACACATGTCAAAATTAAAACAGAGCATCCGACTGGAGCGCAGGTGTGAATGGGACAGGCCGGCTCCCGGGGGCGGCTCTGTCCTCCCCTCCCGAGGGCCGTCTTCCGACAGGGGCAGCAGGCAAGGCTGGGAACGCCGCTGCGGATGTCAGAGCTGCTCTTCCCGCCCAGCTTCTATTTCTCCAGAAGAGTCCGCTGAACTGCCCAGGACAAGGAGACAAGAAGATATTTTTACCAGGGTTTTTTTTTTCCTGCTATTTCCTAAAGTCATCCTAAATCGCAGAACGCCCGTCTTTAACCCTGAAATGTTTTCATAATTTAAACAATTTCCTCTCTACCCGATTCTGCACCTGCTTGGGAGGATTTTTGTACCAGTGACCACAGAAGGTGACAAAAAATTATATCTCGGAAGGTGCACTTTTAATCTTTGCTGCACCCCAGCCAGCTGCTGACTCTCTGGCCACGCATTAACGGGGGTGGGGGGCGGTGCCCGCTTGGAAAATTATCCTAATTGATAGTTAAAGAGAGTCTCCAGCATCGCTAGGTCTCAACTGAAGCTTCAAGCTCCAGTTTGTACATCACTCTCCCAGAAGGAATCCCCTTGAAAGCAAGGAGACACCAAGAAACACATCCGATGCCATAAACCCGATCTGAGAACGGGGTTGGGGTTGGGGGGGGCAGGATGGTGGGGCCGGAGTGCGGTTGGAGGAAGCAGAACAGACAGACCGACGGGCGGGTGATGCTCAGCATCCCCTCTTACCGGCTGGCTCGGCGTTGGTGCTGTGATGGTTTTCCATGTTGACGTCCCCTTGCTCGGCTGGAAGCAAGCACAAGAGGGTGAATACAAAGATAACACACCCTGGTCGTCATTCGTGGGCCGAACCGGCCCCGTGCCCTCCTCCCCAACCCTCCCCTCCGAAAGCCAAGTGAGTGAGCAGGAGGAAGACACCGCCACCCAGGAAATCAGAGCTCCAGGGGGGGCCTCGTGGGGTCCCCATTGCTCGCTCCTGGGTTGTCTTTCCTTTAAGTTCCAAATTGCTACTGCAAAATTTTTTAAAACACACATCGACGCCGACACGGCCATTCCCACACACGTTCTCCAAGGCATCCGGCATTGAGGAGACAGAATTCCAAACTCACGAGAGATGCACAGACGAGATGCATTTATCTCCTTCCTGCTACGGGACGGGTAAACGGTGCACTTTCAACACGAGAGGGACCTGGGTGAGCTCACCAGATGCGTGACTTTTTTCCCCCCGGTCACAAAGCTTGCATCTGTATCGAACCGCGGTTAGAACGCCTTTGGCGAGCAAACTCGCGGCACGGCTTTGAATCCGGGCCACAGGAAAACGGCTGGCAATCCGGGTGAGGTTGATTCCCTCATCCGTAACCCCCGCCCCCAACCACGAAGCGAGACCCCCTTTAGACACCAACATTCTAAGATTAAAAAAAGAAAGAGGAGAGCGTCGGAAGAGTTCCGTAAAAGCATCGCACGGCGGCGACCGTGCACGTCCCGTCTTCCCCTGGCGGGGCAGGCGGTGGGTCATCGCGACGGGCACATTTCAGGGCAAACTGTCATGGCAAAAAGTCCTAAATTTGCTTTCATTTCACAGGGCAACTAATTTTCCTACCAAAAAAAAAAAAAAAAAAGAGCAAATGGAAACAGCAAAGGTGGTCGTTCTAACAGGGTTGAGAAATGCTCCATCAAACCTGGCTGTCCAGGGGGTAAAAAAAAAACAACTCATTGAAATCAACAAAGCATTGCAAGGCCAAAATCCACTGGTGGCAAAATTTATTTCCAATGAGTGGGAGGCATCTTTTGTTGTAAACACTGAATAGACATTTGGGGGGAGGAGGGCGGTGTTCGTACTCCATATTTTGGCATTGGCGTCACAAATCCCCGGCATCCGGGGAGAATATTCTGCAGGGACAGGTTTGGGGCTGTGCCTTCCAGGGAGCGAGGTGCATCCTGGCACGGGAGAGGTCTCCACCCTCTGGGAGCAGGAATTAGATTCAGAATACGCTTGGGGAAGGGAGCAATAATGTGGCACCGTCATTGGCTGTATTAAAATGCAGCTCTGTCTCCAGGACGGTTTTCCAAGAACCCCCAAGGCTCTGGCTGGTGGGGACCACTCTTAGCTGGAGCTGATGCAGCCCCGGCAAGGCCAACGTTGCAAAGGGAGGGAGCAGATAGGAGCCTTGTGGTTGAGGATGCTCAGCCGGACCCCCGCCCCCCGACCTCCCAGAGGAGACCTGTGCCAGCCCCGGGGACCCAAGCAGCCACCCCCAACGCCGTGCATCCCAAAGACGAGAACAGGTTCCCAGAGATCCACCCTCCATGCCGCCAGCTTCAGCCTTCAAAACTTAGAAGGTCGAACACGCCGCATCTCACGATAAGATAAAGCAATTCACGTGTTTTTCTTTTAGGCTCAGCGTCATTCGTAGCTGTGAGAGCAATGCCAGCAATGGTGGCTCAGGCCGGTCTCTATGCTGGGGAAATACTTGTGCATATGCGTAAAACACACTTGGGGCCACGGCAGGCCCCCATCTTTACGTCATCCTGAGGGCGACGGTTCCCTGCTCGCAGGGATGCGCAAGGATGCAAGGATTCTCAGCCGTTCACAAGATCCGGCCGCCCACCACTTCTCCCGATTGACCTTAAAAATGTGAAGATGGTGAGATTTGAGGGTTATTCCTAAATATGTGGGGTTTTTTCCACCCCTGAGACTGGGAAGTTCCCATATTTGGAAAAACTGACCAGAGAGAGAGAGAGAGAGAGAGTTAGGAACTGCTTTCATGGGAAGTGCAGTGATAAATGCAACCTAAAAATGCAGGGGCTGTGAAATCGGAGGGTTAAAAATTGCATCGGTGGCATGAAGAGATGGAACCTTATAAGCGGAGCTGGCTTCATCCCAGGACACTGCAGGGAGGGTGGTGGCCACCCGGTGCCCTCCATCCTGAGTTACTGGCAAGGATGGACTCGACGGGGACAAACCCGATTAATACATGGAAGCCGCCCACTCCGTTTCTTCCTGTCGGATTTAATTAAAAAGAAATCTGCATCTCTCGTCATTTTCTGAAGCAACCCGCGCCTTCCTACGACATAACAAGCTGCCATGCGTCGAGAAGGGAGAAAACGCAACAGAAGTCAAGGTACGGAATCCGCTCTGGGAGAAGCACAAATCCGTGGCAATCGAGCACAAGAAAAGGACAGACGCCAAGGTTCGCTTTAGACGGGAAGATCTCGCAGCCCGCACAGGGTTTTCTGCTCGTGCCTATATCTTCTACGCGTCTGAAACGGAAGATGGAAAAAGAGAAAAGAAAGTAAACTTCCGAGAGGTTTGCTCCGGGGATGAGCCAAGGCCCCAGGCAGCAGCCACGAGCTGTTAGAAAGACGTCCTCGGGGCTCAGGAGGAAAGCGACAGGCGTTTAAAGAGCGAAATGCAGCGGGAAGCTGGAATCCGACGTGGACCCCAAAATTAAGGAGGGGACAGAGGGAGGGGATAAGGTAGGACACACCAGTAGCTCATTTCACCAAAACCCCAAGACACAGCCATCAGCCAACAATGCTCCAAACGGGGCGGGGGGGGGCGGACGTGCGTGAGCAACAGGAATCAGCCGCCACGCGCACGGCAAGACGCCTTGTCCACATCCAACGACAAAAGCCAGATGCGCTCTGGCAAAGCAGGCCAGGCTCCGTGTCACCCGTCACCGGAACCAGTTACTCAAAGCCAGCACGCTGAAACGCAAAGACGCCCATGGACCACGACGCCGTGTCCGAGACGGCATTAATGAGCCAGCACGCCTGCTGGAGACTAACGTTGCCGCCCATTCAACAGACACTACGCGTTTCAATACCCTGACCAGGTCCGGAAAATCAGGCTCCCCAAAAACGTCCACTATTGCAGAATAATGGTTTCCCCAAAGCATGGTTTCTTTAAGGATGGAGCAGGCTGTGGCCACGCCCTTCCTAGGAAATGTCCAAGCTCGCAATTTCAGATGGGCTCGCACATCCTAAACGTGACCATCACAGGAGGAAAACCCATAAAACAGTCCTGCACACACCCCAAAGGTTCTAGGATCTTTATGCTCCCCGTTCCTGGATTCCACATTTCAATTCTACCTGTGTTCATAAAAACGCGTCACCGAGACAAACACTGAATGCATTTTATAATACGGGTCTTTAAAAGCGGAATGTCTATCCGTGGAGTCAAGAAAATACTCTTCTGCGTTAAGAGTCTTGGTCTTCTAGGACGATAGCACCTAATTTTCTTTGTGTTAACGCTGTGCATTTTACCGGCTGGAGACCAAAGTGTCTAATTTTTGAAGTCACAAGTACCAGCTTCCTTCCCTGGTGAAGGTTTGCCCTTTGCCTTCTGCGTCTACATAAGCTCGAGATCATGACCCCCATAAAAACCAGGAAGAAAACTCAAGACTTCAAGTTGCACCTCAAGCAAATTCAGCCCAAGAAGAAGACAAGATGGTAGACAAGATTCTAGGGAAATGAATTTAGCTCCTCAGTAGCATAAGTTGAATCCTGGACTGTCTTGAACCAATTCTTCAGAAAGGATGCTTTTATTTTGGAAAATGGTCGGTTCAACTATTTCTCCCCGAGCAGCTTTCCATTTTCATGCCCGCTTCTACTCCTGCAATGGACAGAGGGCTTCAACCAAAGACCGAGACTCAAGGATGGGGTTGGGTGGAATGGAGAGCACTTGGTTTTCCCAACTCTCGAATCCCATTTCCAAATATTGGGCGACGTCAAGTCTACTAGGATTCTTGGGTGCTTCCTGAATGCCTTGCTTGGCATATGAATGTGGACTAGCACCACAATATCCCAAAGGTCCTACACCCCATACACAAGGTAATAGAAACATTTTTGCAATTCCAGAATCCAACGGGGGTTCAGCTACAGATGTTTAGAAAACTTGCCACGCATCCTTCCCTAGTTCAACACGCCTTTCTCCTGGCTGAGCACCATGCTCTGAGTTGAGCATCTTCAGAGAGGGGAAAAAAGGTAATTGAAAAGGAGACACGAATTCATTTTAACCTATTCATTTAACCTCTCTGCTATTTCTAGGAAAAGCAAGAGGAGATAGGTGTTTGGTGCCTGGTTACATGTGGGAAATGAGATGCCACTGGGCACCCTTATCCTCTATGACAAGAGGAGGGAGCTTACTTTAGGCCTCTGAATCCAAAGGCTGTAAATAGCGTTTGTGGACCTCGAAGTTTGGAATGATGGAAGAGGAAGGGTAACCCCCATCCCTGTGGTCTATCGCCTCCATCAGCATCCGGTCAAACCTTTTGGGAATTTCCCCAGAGGCCTCAGGAAGTGGTCCTTTAGGCGGATGAGGTCAATGGCTAACTATGAATAAGGACTTAAGATCATCTTCAGGATGAGAAGTTCAGACACCAGAAGGCTCCTCGAAGAAGGAGGGGTATCCACAGTCCATGAGACGCCCTCCCCCCCCACAAACCACATCGCAGCCCCCTCTTTGTTAGTCCTGCAGGAACGAAGACAAGATGGAGACAGAGCCTTCCAAAGATGCATGCACATCAGCCGCGTTCAAAATAAGTAGAAGTCACTGACATCAGGGCAGATCCTAAGGAATTTAGGGACTTTTGCAAACAACGTCTCAAAACGCCCAAGGAGGGAGTTCCAATCACTGGTAAGAGTGACCTTCTCCATATTCCATATTCCTCTATAAGTCGTATCTCCCATCCAAGAACCTTCCTTAGTAAAAAGGGAATCTGCTGCCCTGTGTTTCGATTTTAATTCACTTGGGTGGAAAAAACAATATGGCGGCCCCCTGGCCATGGCTCTTCTCCCAGTGATGAGGATGATGGTGCCTCTAGACAAAGACGAAGAAATCCTAAGAGCGAACGTTTCTTCAACACTCACTCTCTGCCAGGCAACCTGTCAAGACTTTCACACACGACCTTATTGACCCACACAAAAACTCTATGGCGTATGGACTATCATCTCCCCCTCTATGGATGTAAAATCTAAAGACCGTGACCATGAGTAACCTGCACATAGTTTACACCGCTGAACACAGGACGGCGCCGGGATCGAAGCCAGCCAACCTGATCCCAGCATTTTCCAGCGATTTCACAAACTATCAGCCACCTTCCACGTGTTTCATGCCAACCTGAGTTCTGCTTGGGTTTAGTTTTTTTTTTTTTTTTCTTTTTAAGAAAGCACAGTTTTCAGTTAGTGAGGCACAAGGAGAAGGAAGCAGGGGAGAAGCCTTACCATTCTCTTTGAAACACAACTTCTTTTTCTGGTAGGCAATAAAGCTAGAGATGGCTCCGGCCACAGCGACCACGACGGCCCCCACGATGCCGGGGACCACCCCGGGGGAGTCGGCTGTGGGGAGAAGCACAAGGCAGTGTGACGGGGAGGGAAGACCACTCAAGGAGAGGACACCACAGGGCAGGGTCTCCAGCTTGCAGACAGCAGACGGTGGCACTTCCCGGCTTCTGCGATCACGCGAGCCAATTCCTTCTAATCTCTCTCTTTCTTTTTATCTACATGCATCCCGTTGGTTCTATTTCTCTGGAGAATCCTGACTCACACACACAGCATCCCCTCTCAATCCCATTGAGCAATTTCCCTCCAGCGGAGCAGGCAGCAAGAGGGGAAGAGAGGGACCCCGGGTCTCAGACGCTCTGGTCTGGCTGACCAGAGCCCTGGGGCCATCTATGTCCGTTTTTCCGATGGAGGCAGAGACTCAAGTGGAAGCAGCTTGCTCGAGAATATGGAGTAAAAAGGACAGAGCAGGATCCCAACCAAGGAGTGCCTGGTGCTGGGACGTATGCCACCACTTCCACTGAGGTTCCCTGCAGACGTGTGGTAGAGACAGCGGGGTGACCGCCATGCACAAAGCTTCCCAATGGGTATTTGAGGTCCAGCTCTGAGGTCCACAGAATAGCATCCCTCCGCCCACACTTATAGACTGAGCACCCAGGATCTGCTAAGCAGCGTTCCTGGTCGTGGGTTACCGGGAACAAAGACAGACAGCATCCTAGTGGGTTGAGGGCACAGGACGTGCCTCGGGTAGGTGACCGCAGGAGGTGGTCCCTCTGATTCGGTAGCTCAGGGACGACCTTTCGCATAAGGTGATGCCGAAAGGGGGGCCGGAATGAGGAGAGGGAGCGAGCCTCAGGAAGATGTGTAGGAAAGGCTACAGGTCGCGGGCAGGACACCCGACATCGGGCATTAAAATCGGATCAGCCCATAGGATAGTAGTTTCGAGCTAAACTGGAACATGGTGGCATTTCCTCTGAGGACACGTGGACAATGCCCAAGGGTCCGGGAAAGAATTCCAGGTGATCCATGCTACGCGGACATTGACGTCCACGAAACAAAACCCCACCCTTTTAAATTGACCACATGCTTATGAGCGTCTACCCCGTGGAGACGTAAGAAACCCTTCTCCCTCCCTCGATGTGCTGTGGGCAATCCATGTGCAATGCTTGCACAGTCTTCGTACGGAACAAGGTGATCTGCCACATGACTAAGCTTTTGGGGACAATCCCTAAAACCACGGAGCCACTCAGACAACACGTCCTCTTGCCTTTATTCGGGGACCAATGTCCGTTAGTGGAAAACGAAGAGAACTTCCCAATTCTAGCTGCCATATTTGAACCCTAAGCGTTTCCCCAGATAGAAAAGTCTTAGCTTCCCCAAGAGGAAGAAAAACAAATACTTTGCTGGGTGTCAGCAAAAACATCGCTTCTAACACCGACTGCCGGTGGTTGCTTTTGCCCTGCTGGACTTCAACGTACGCAAATCAGGGTCACATCGTAGAAAAGACGCTTCAGGCTTGGCCAACCCTCCTGATAAAGCCACGTATCCAACAGAAGCTAGAAATGAGGAGTCCAAGAAGGATGGCCCGAAATAAAAGTGCTAGGCGTAAATCTTCTTGGGGCATTTCCTCCTGAGTGGCCTTCTTGTTCCAGGCAAGGATGACGAGCAAATCATCACCTCTGCAAGGAGAGCTTAAAATCCAAGATCGTCACCTTCAAAATGGCAAATCCATAAAATCAAGGGACGCTGCTCGCGTTTCTCTTTCCAAGATGATTCATCACACGTTCTAAGAATTTTTTTCTCCAAGAACTTTAAGAACGTTTCGAGACTACTCATCACACATTGAAGACTCCGCGTCTTAACGTTGACCAAAACGGCAGAGAGATGTTAAAAATCTTTGCCCGAATAAATAGCTCATCTGCCAAAGAAAATGCTTAAAACGAGCGATTCGGCCAGAAGCAACGCGGAAGCGTGACCCGCAAATTTTTTTTAGGGACACGAGATACCAAAAGACGAAGCTACCGTCCTTCCTTCCTTTTTTCTTTCTGTCTCGTCTTTTAGTTTTTAAAGGAATTCTTTGAATGCTTATTTTTCTTATCCCTTATAAGGGAACGGTTTGTGAAAAAGGAGAAGTGAGATAAACCATCTGTTCTTCCATGTCAAGAATACAACCAATCTTAGCAGCCAGGGGGATCTACAGTCACGGCTCCAACCTCCTCATTTTCTTTGCTCAAGGACAAGAGGGAACCCAGGATCCGGCATAATGGGCTTCTGTGCCCAAGATCTGCTAGAGGAACGGATCTCACCACGTGTGGGGATGAGGTTGACCGGGGGGCCTGGGGACCAGACTATCAGGCTCGCATGCCAGCATCTGTGGGTCACCAGGCGGGGCACTTTTTAGGGAGGGAGGCTGAACTGAAAATGCGGGTCATGTCAGCACCCACTTGCTGGACATATGGGGAAGGCCTCAACCGGCTACGTCAGCCACGCTCTTGAACACACGTGGCACGGAGAACCACGCCTCGTGCCAGGATCTGTAGGAAGACGATGCAGATGCCAAGCGGCAGGTCAACCACGGCATCCCCCTTTTCTCGACAGCGTGTACAAGAAGCCCCAAAGGTCATAGACCCGGTGTCCGTACCTTGCTCCCCGCTGCCGTGACCCTGGCCTCCATGGCCACCGCCACCTCCACCACCTGCTGCAAGAGAGGAACAAAAGCTTGTTGACAAATCGCATCGGGAAGATTTTTGGGAAAGGAAGGCTCATACCAAGGACGAGCTCCTGTGACCCTGAGTTGGGAAGGTATCTTAACAGAAACGACCATGGGACGGACTGATGAGGCCACTGAATACCACGGAGCCCTTTTCCTCCGTTGAGTGGGGACACCCCGCTCTGCTGAAAGCATTGTCCATCTCGCTCCCATTTGTCTGAAAACCAGGCTCAGACCGCTCCTCCCACGGCAGGTTCCAGAAGACCCAGCGAGTCCTGGATGCCTCAGGGATTCTGTCCCATGAGCTCGGGGAGCATCCCAGCCAGGGCCCTGGAGCCCACCGGAGACCCCGCCCATGACTGTGGGTGACCCAAGGTACATTCCTGTTGGCTCCCAGGACATACAAATATATATTAAGATAAACTATAAATACAATAAATAAACATGAGCATATTGTAATTATTATAAACATCTACGATTATCGTTATGATCCGCTAGAGGAGAGGTCTGAGAATCACCCTCCATCCCCATGGGAAAGGAGGGGAGTTCCACCAACTGTGAACACAGCTCCCAGGGGCCAGTCTCACGGTCCACACCCCAGATGCCTCTGCAGAAGGCAGAGCTCGCAAGAGATTCTCAGGCAGCCGGCGCTGACTTTGCTGACGGCCGAGACTTTGGACCGTGCTGTGATTCTGGAGAGGATGACGGTCATGGGGGACGGAGGGAGGAAAGAGACAGGGGAAGGGTTCGATTTACCTCCACCTGAATCCCCATCAACGAGGTCGGCATCTGAAAATCCACCTAGAAGGAAAAATACGGCGTCAGCTGTCGTGTTGGAATTGTTGGCGGTTGAGGGCAGGGAGGGTCTTGACGTCTGGGAGTAAAGGAAAACACCACGAGAATCAAAAGTGGATCTGGGGAGACCCGCAAAGCCACTACCTTACGGAAGAAATCTTTCCAGTATGCAATTACGACGAATGCCCACTCCATTTTAAAACTCCTAAAATCGGTCTTACCAAAAACGCTGCTCCTAAACCTTGAAAAGATGACCTCAAATGAAACGGAAAAGTGCCTGTCCATCTTTGGCACGAATAGCCATAAAACAGTCCTAAAGGGATCTACCTGGTTCAGACTCACCGCAAGGATGGCCCTAATTTTTCACCCTCCTCATTGAGGGGGTGCAATGTTCTGCCCACCCCATGACCCTGGACTCAGCCAGGTGACTTACTCTGGGCAACCGGATGTGAGCAAAATGCAGACAAAGAGATACTTAAACAATAGCCTCTATGGGGCTGGGGCTTCCGCCCCTTGAGAATGAACCCACGGAAGGCGGGTGTAACGATGCGAGACACACAGGAGGAAGACCCCTGTCAGCCCAGCTGAGGCCACCCCGGAGAAGTCCAGCCCGGAAGACCCACCAGCTGACCACAGATACACACGAGGACCAAGCCCGAATCAGGCAAGTCCAACCCAGACTCGTCAGACGCACCAATTTTTAAAGTTCTAAGCCACTGGGCTTGAGGATGGTTTGCCAGACGCCAATAGCCAGCGGATACGCCCCCAATTTCACCCATCAGCTTAAGAGAACCTAGCATGACTAAGTAGAATTTATTCCATGAATGCAAAGGCGCATTTTCTCTAAAGACATCCTTCAATACCACGTGCCATAGTCATGGGTTAAAATTTTGAAAAAATGACCACCCGTGTGGATGACCACATGCCCTGATTTATTCCTGTTTAGGAAAAGAAAGGGAATTGCAATAGAAAGATAGTTCCTGAAATAAATATCAAATTTTTTTTTTTTTTTAAAAAAACGGCAATTTTCTTTTCTGTAAAGGTAAACCTCTTTGGGTTTTTGCTTCAAAGTCAGGAATGACAAAAGTCTCCTCTCTTCTTCCATATTTAACGCTGTCCTGGGTTTTCCAGCCAAGGCAGCATGATACAAATACAAGGAAATTGTAAAGAGAAGATATAAACATGAAAAGGGAAAAGATGAAAAAAATCATTTGCAAATAACACGACAGTCTTCTTAGAAAAGATAAGAAATGAAGGGAAAACTATTAAAAGTTACCAAGGGATCATCCTTAAGTAGTTACTTAGGAAAAATGTACAAAATCTGCTCCATATTACTGAAATAATGAGACAAAATGGACATAAAAATGCATTCATAGAAACAAATAAAAACAGGGAGGAAATTTACAATACATTTAAATATCCGAAGGAGAAAGAGTCACATAGAATTGAATCCCAAGGAAAAAGCTCAATTTTGCCAATATGTCAGCACGCCATGAATCAGTTTACAGTGGTGAACAATTCAAAGGAAAATAAAAAGAAGGTTTTCTTTTTTCCAAGAGGGGAGAGGGACAATGACAAAATGATTCCAAAGTCGAAACGAAAAAATAAAACAGCCACAAGCCAGCAGTGGAGCCACACAAGCATAAAAGACGCCACAAAGATTTCGAGTCTTGCTTGTCAAAAAACAACGTTAGAAACATTCAAAGGCAAAAAAAAAAAAAAATAAGCGGGAAAATATTTTCATAATAAACGTTTGAAAATAATATCCATAAAGAAACGAGGCAGGCTTATAAACATAAAAGGAAATGCTGGATATCTTAAAAGTATAAGAACAGACATCCCAAGCCACCCAAACAGCCCAGAAAAACTATAAGTGGTCACTTGACGCCCTGAGTTTTCTTTTAAATTTCAGAAATAAACACGCGAAACCAGGACAAGAGTGGCTGAACGTTTTCCACGATCTACAATGACACATCGAAGGACGAAGGGGACACGTTCCGAGAAATGTGTCTCTAGGCCATGTCATCGTGGTGCGAACATCATAGCGTGAATCTACACAACCCGAGCTGGTCTAGCCTCCTACGCACCTAGGCTGCATGGGATTAATCTTATGGGACCACCAGCGTCTATGCGGTCCGTCACGGACCGAAATGTCGTGATGCTGTGCACCGCTGTATCGGACAAGGGTTTGCCGGTGGTGATAACCAGCATGGGTGATGCTGTGAAGACGTGGACATTTGCACACACAGCTGGACAGACGCGGGTCAACTGGTACGATTCTGCCAACAATTGTGTAAAAACGTCAAAAACTGAAGGGGGTTCACCCACACTCCCCGAAACAATTTGACTTCTAGCAATCTCTTTTGGGGAATAATAATAATAAAAAAAAAAAAGCACGCATGTGCAGATGGCTTAAATTTGCTTTGCAATTCATCGTTCTAAAATATCAGAAGAATCATAACCTTTTCAAAATGAGAGATTGGTTACGATAGCATTTAATTGCCATCGAAAGTTCGATGATAAAACTATTAAGTGATACGAGGAAATGTTGATGGAATATTAACAAGCAAAAAATAATGTCATGACTATATGAACAAAAGATAGACACTTTTACTTAAAATTTGTTTAATTGAAATTGACAGATATACTACTGGACAGAATAACATCAAAATGTGGACAGTGGTAGAACACGCAGTATTTATATTTTTCTGTGTTAAAAATTAAACCAAAGAAACCCACTCAAAATGTGAAGTTCCAACAACCATTCAATTCACTGAACTGGTGTTGGCCAAATTACTCTACCACGATGTGTCGGAAAAAG
The DNA here is from genome assembly GCF_021613505.1 of Equus quagga. Classification (NCBI taxonomy): domain Eukaryota; kingdom Metazoa; phylum Chordata; class Mammalia; order Perissodactyla; family Equidae; genus Equus; species Equus quagga. The sequence goes on from NC_060276.1 coordinate 121,848,990, forward strand.
GCAAAAAGCTTTAAAAAACAGTAGCTTCTCTACAGAGAATGCACAACGTGGATCCTTCTCTCCACATTGATTCCATATATTTGAACTCTTGCATTTCCTTTTTTCAAGGTTCCATAAAATCTTGGAAGTATAATCAAGTTAAAAATCAAATCTACTCAAAAAACATCTTTTTGGAAACCGCCTTCCCCTGCTGGGAAATTGGCGCGACCTTGCACAGAGGGTCCACCGTGAGGAGCACCTGCCAATCTCCCCTCAGCGGAGGGGGAAACCGCTGTTCTCTGGAAAACACACCGAGGGCCTTCGGGGATCGGGGGGGAGTCTTACCAGAAGATCCAGGCTGGTTGGGGTTTGGAGGAGGTCGTGGCTTGGGTGGGGCGGGTGGCGCAGGGTCATCTGCAAAAGACGAGAGTTGCAACGATGAGCTCTTCGCCGTCAAGAAAACAAAACACCCATTTGCACACCGAGGGTTTACCAAACAGAAATCGGAGCGCGTCCTTTCTCACGGTGGGCGTACCCACACACGCAGCCACCTGCCAGTTTCTTTCCATCGCCATCCAGCGGGAACACTTCACCTCACCTATTTCCGACACAAACTAAAAGCAGGCGTGCGGACCACTGACAGAGTTTTCGGGGCCCAGGGCAAAATGGAAACGCAGGGCCCCTTGCTCAAACGGTATGAACAATTTCAATATGGCGGCCACAGAGCATTCAACCAAGGATGGGGCTCCTTCCGAGTGAGCGACCACACAGGTCCCGCGCCCACGAAGCCAGCGCTGGCGAGACCACTCATGACTGCTTCGTGGATTTTTATGTTGATTACATTTTACCTAAAAATATATTTTTAGGGAGGAGGCTGGAGGGAAGAAGCAAGAATCCCAATTATCATGGTGGTCGCACCGTGTCATTCTTTTTATGTCTTCAGGCACAATGTAGAAATATGCTTGTTTCTGTCTTGTCCGGTTGCGGTCAATGGGAATCCTCATCAGATGTTGATATTTTGGAAAATTGTTTATTAGTAGAAAACCTTTTTTTTTTAATTGATTTATCCTTGTGGTCCTACAACATCTCCGAGAGCCTGTGTTCAGTCGGTAGCTAATAACAGTTGACACCCCATAAGCCTGGTGCCCACTGCCGATGACAAGGACAAACTGTGTCAAGCACTCTGCTTGACCGTAACCATTCTGCCAGAGGACGTCCTTCTGGGGGGTCAAATATAAGGGATGCCCAAAGTACAGCCACCTATTTTCTGAAAACGAATGAGAAGCAGACGCCACCACTACAGAGTTTAAAGAATGGGAAAACCCACAGTCCTGTGTCCGTCAACCTGAACAGCGGAGTCACAGAGGCGACAAGAAAGGAGGTTCAGTGTTGGTTTCGGTCAAGAGAAGTAGAGCGTGGGTGCATATTCCCAACTTTTTCGAGTTCAAAGGATGCAGGGAGAAAGAAGGTCTTTTAATTGGCAGTGGTTAACTGAACCCGTTAAGCTCGATCCTGAGTTCAGTCTACACAGGCTTAGAGTGTTAGCACATTCCACAGAGCCGAGCCCCACTCTGGCCCTCGGGACCGGCTCTCACTGAATTCCTCTCATTTCCTCCCTTCTTCCCTCTTCTTCTCTTCCTTCCCCTCCTTTTATAGCCCCACCGACAATTTAATTAACATCTTGCCTTCCCTAACCCCACCCGGGGAAACCCCTTTTCTGGAAATTCTGGCTCATTCTCAGTTCCCGCTGTTTCTCTGCACTTTTTATGACCGATAACGACTCCATAAAAATATGCTCCGTTGCTCTGTGCGTCTTGAGACCTTGAAATAAACGGAATCCCGCTTTCACCCACAACGAGAGAGAGAGAAGTCTCTTTGAAATGATCCTAATTTCACCATAATCACCCAGCCGGCCACAGAGGAAATTAAAACGAGGTACTCACTGCTTCCTCCACCCCCAAGGGCATCTTCCAAATTGAAGTCATCGTCTAGAGGAAGGGAAACCGGTCGTCAATGCCGAAATTCTGGGTGAACCCCTTACTCCACACAGACCGAGCTGGAATTCCAGCCCCGCCGGCCCATCACCGCCTCCCGGGACCTCCCACCCCACCATCACCCCTTCCCACGTGGTCCCCAACATATGCAAGGCGGACACGAAGAGGTCCGCGGCCAGATTTGCGATGGAGTGCACCTAAAAAAGCGGTTCTACTGACTCAACCAAAGGAGGCGACGATTGCTGATGCTTCCAGAGGTTGCCGCCTTAGTTTTCAGAACTTTTCAAGTTCTACCTACGTCTGGGGGGGGGGCACTTGGGTATCCGCCCAACGCAACGTACTGAGCTGTTCTGAAACCCGAGTGGGAGCACCGGCTCTGCCCCAAGGAGGGCGTGACGGTGCAGATTCCGCCGTTCAACAACGCCTTGTGCGGCATCCTCTGTGCGCCTGCACGGTCCCGAGACCGGGGTCCGGACCAGGCGGATGCTAAGTCCTTCACTCCGGAGATGACTTTCCACGGGGAAGCCCAATAACTAAATTCAGAACTAAATCGAACAGAACTATTCAAGTTAAAACAAACTCAGACAGGGATAAGAGCTGCATAACTCTGGGCATCAGTTTTACTCCCAGTGGCTAACCACCAATGGACGTGACCTTCGGGCAATTCCATTATACATCCTTGGTTCCTGACTTTTATCTAAAAAGATCAGTGACAAACAGCAACAACGTCCTAGACGCTGAGATCTGAGTTTGTGTGGGGCCGGGGGGGTGGGGGTTCCATGGGGGTCTCGGAGCCTAAAATTGTTTCTCCTAAGCACCGAGTATCCAAAAACAGGAATGGACACTCAAAGAAGAGCATCCAGGGGTGTTTTGCAAATGGCCCAAAAGCATCTCCCAGAGGCGTCAGCGTCCATTCCCTTACGGTAACCGTTGCACTTGACAGTGTCAACGATGTCACCATGCAACTCAGATATTAACCAGACCACATCTGCAGCCCCACGTTCCTCATCTTTATAGCTGTTGACATCTCGTCCAGCCCTTAGGGAAACTGAGGCACACGAGAACGATTTCTCGGCATGCTAGGAACGTTCGCTTCTTACCAGCACCGGGTTTTTTGGGGGGTGGAGGAGTCGGTTTCTTGTCATCCTCTAAAGAGAAAAGACAGTTCAGTCAGGAAAACTTGCAGTCCAACAGCCAATTCTCAAGCATCTTTTCCATTTCCCTAAAAACAGCCGGGAGAATGCTGGAAGCCTCGCTTTTCCTGACGGCTCAGGTAGCGGCCGAGGACGGGAAGACTCTTGAGCCCCGTAGGGCCCACGTCGACAGGAACAAAGGCTGACGTCGGCCACGGTTGACCCTGAGACCAACGCCTCCCTCCCACGTCACGAGGCCGATGAGGCTGTGCGCGAAGGAGGGGGCCAGCACAAAGACGACGTGGAGAGCCCCAAATCTGCCCGGGAGAAGGAGAGACGCGGGACCCCTGCTTGAAATACCATTCACCTTTATTATGTGGGACGCGCTCCTTGCTCCACGGAACCCTCACCCAGGGCCACCCCTCTGGGAACCGAAGCAGACCAAGTGGAGTTTGTAAGGACCAAGGATGCCCCCGACCACACGCATCTCTTCCCAGGGGCCGAGAAGGACTCCACCATTCAGAATAAGATTGTCCGCGTTGGTTCTTGGGGACTACTGTTTGTCCTCATCGTCCCAACTGAAGCCTTGTGCATTGGACCACAAGGAGTTTCAAAGATGTCCTGGGTTGAACACCGTGCCCCGCAAATTTAGGCAATATTTATGCCTTTGGAAATAGGGTCGTTGCAAATGGCGCTGGTTAAGATGAAGTCCTACTGGATTGGCATAGACCCTTAGAGGTCTGGTGCCCTTAAAAGAAGAAGGAAATCTGGATACGTGGAGACACAGACACAGAGGAGAAGCCACGTGAAGACGGCGGCAGAGACGGGAGGGAGGCGGCCCCCAGCCCAGGGACAGCGCCCCTCGCTCCCTGGTACCAAAGGGTGCCCACCGGGGACAGCCCCGTCCCCCAGGGCCTGGCAACTCTGCTCGGCATTGGTCACCACCACAGGGTGTGTGAATGATTTCCCGTTGAAATGTATTTACTACGTTCCAAGAAAATATTCATTGCACTCTCAAAAGCGGTTTTCCTAGCACTTACCAAGAAGGGCGTCTGACAAATCTAAATCTCCGTCTAAAAGAAAAAAGAGTCCGGTTAGAAATGAGGAAAGTTAAAAGTAAACTCGAAAATTAAGAAAACAGTAAAAAAAAAGAAAAAAAAAAAAAGCACAGTATTTTTGCCAGATTTTATAATGTTCGTGGTATGAAGCGGCTTTTAAAAGGCAGAATGCGTTGTGATTTCTCCTCTCATTCTAAATATTCACTGTCACGCTTCAAAGTAAGAACGTTAGCTCGTGTTTGAAACAATCGATGGTCTTAGAGTTTAGCAGCCATCAAAGTCGTGGGAAAACATGATAATTCTGCACGCGCGTTTCTTCTTTCAAAGGAGATCCTTGGAAATAGGTGAGCGACAATTTGCAATACACGATGGAAAAAACATGCAGAACGAATGCGTCCTTTTCATTAGCAACTTCTCTGGAATGACACAACCAAAGCACGCTTCTTGGAGAGGCCCCAGACAAACCCAGAAAACCGTGCAAATGTTTTTAATCTCTGCGTGTGGTGTGCATATGTGTATACGTGTGGCCTGTACGTGTGCATATGTGAATGCATGTGTGGCTGTGGTGTGTGCACATACGTGGAAGCGTGTCCCGTGGTTTGTGTGTGCACGCGTGTGGTTTGTATGTGTGCATCTTTACAGGCATGCGGCTTGTATGTGTGCATATGTGGCGGTGGGTGTGGCTGGTGTTTGCACACGGGTAGCTGTGGCATAAGTGTGCATATGTATAGTGTGGTTTATATGCATAAATACGTGCCAATACGTATCCGTGTGATCTGTGTACATATGTGCAGGTGTGTTGCGTGCCCGTGTGTAGACACGAGTTATGTGTGGTTTGTGTGTACGTATGTGCAGACGTGACTGTCAATGGGTGGGGTGTGTGTGTCCGCGTGTGGCTGTGTTTTCCAGTGCCTGTGTCAGGGCAGGGCGGGCAGCGGCAGCTCTCAGGCCGAGCCCGCGGTGGCCCCACACCAGCACCCACAGGGGGCTGTGCCCACAACCTCAGAGCCTGAAACGGCCGTTTCTGCACCTGCACACACGCCAGACCAAAAAAGAGCAAACACAGTGACAGCTCTTCCTGCCACAGGCGGCAGAGTCCCTGAGGCAGCAGGCGGGGATCAACTCGTCCTGGAGACCCCCACGGGCACGTGCTTTCGCAGCTCACGATACACACGTGCCGTCACGCACGTTCACGCAGAAGCCCACAGCGGTCTCCACTCCCTCTGTGCGCTTCCCCCAAAAATGACGGTGCCCTGAACTTTCCCAGAGGTTTGCCCTCCCTCGCCCCTGGGGTGACTCCTCATCCCGCGGGCTCGCCCGGGAAGTCAGGACAAGAGGCCTGAGACAAGGCAGTTCCAAGAGGGGACCACGTAGATTTGGGGGGGAAAGGGGGACTGAGAAAGAAGAAGCGGAGAGGGCTCTTCGGAATGCTAAAAACCGACCGCAACGTAAAATACAGCTCTTTACACGTAACCCTCCCAGTTCCTATGATTTTATCCTCATAAAGAGGATGGTCACGGACGGAACCACTGAGGAAACAAAATCAAACAGACGATCTCTTTGTATGGACTCATGTATGTATGTGCACGCATGTGAATATTGCATGTGGACATGTGTCTGATGTGCATGTGTGCATTGCATCGACCATGAGTGTGCATGTGTGTGCATTACACATGAGCATGTGTGTATGTGTGTGCATAGGTGCA
>NC_060276.1:121854869-121861923 GCF_021613505.1 Equus quagga
CTGCACTGCACTATGTGTGTGCATTGCACATGAGCATGTGTGTATGTATGTGTGTGCACGTGTCGGGCTGGCTGCTTGCTAACACCGTGTCCAGGGCCTGACACCTCCCCAGCCCAGCTCGGGCCCTCCCAACCTCCCCCTTGCCTCCTCCTCCTCAGACCGCCTTCCTCCTGGATTCATCACAGCCACTGACCCGGAAGCCACTCTCACTAAAATGCTGCCTCCGCTCCCAGCCCCACCTGCCCTTCCAGCGGCCCCACCCGCTTTGACGAGGTCACAGCTCACCTCAATGCCCTCCACGGACCCCCACGTGGCCCTGACACAACCCAGCAACAGCAGACACAACGGGGATGCAGGGCAGACCCTCCAACCACCCCCGGAGCCCTCCCGACTCCACCCCCACCCTGGGGCTGCCTCTGTCTGCATATGGCTCCCCTCTAGAGCCCCAAGGTCAGCCAAGGCGGGGGCGTCCAGGGCAGGTCTGAGAGTGGACGGGAAAAGAAAAACCATGTCCCCTCTCGGCTTCCACCCCGGTCCCCGCCCTGGGAGAACGCCCTCTCTCCTGCAGCATGAGCTTGTATTCCAGCCTGATCTCTGGGCTGGCCCCACTCAAGACCACGGCGGGGCAAGGAAACCACACAAAAGACCCCCCCCCCCCCCCCCCCCCTCCCCTCGGACACCCCCCCCCGGACCCCATCTCTCAGGACCCTCCTTGCCCCATGGGGGACCCACCTTCTGGAGACGCAGCCCCACCCTCACCATCTGCTGCTCCCCAGCACCGCCCCGTAGAAATTTGGGGCCAGGGCAGGTGGCCAGCTCTCGGTTTCATGCAGCAAGGGACCCCTGAGTCATAAACAAGCCATTTAACCCCCCAGAGGCTCGGGTCCTGTGGACACCTGGAAGCCCAGTTTCTGTGGGCACAGGCGGGGGCTCCCCGACCCGGGCACCCACTGCTCCCCAAACTGGGGCCGACGGATGTGCAGAAAAGGCCCCCCGCCACACAGACAGGGAGCCTGCCGGAGAAGCCGGGTGCCCGCGGTGAACATCGAGGCGTGACCAGGCTTCCCCGGGAATTAGCGAGCAGCCCAAGTGTCAGCAGAAACCCGTGTGGCCTCTGCGGTTCCCCCCCCGCCCGGCTGCAGATGGTGTGCGGGACGGGCAGTGACTCAGGCAGGGAGAGGCCACCGCCCGCCACCCGGACGGACTGCTGAGTCACCCTTGAAAGCGCCTGCCCCTCTGAGACATACTTTCAACAATCAATGATAGAAATTACAAATGACACAAGGTATACTTTACACACAGAACTCATCAGTTAGATAGACAAGCATCTAAAAGTAAAATGGAATAATTATGGAAATAGCGTTAGAGTAGAAATAAAATATAAACGTAAATGATAGAATTTACAAATTCTGTAATCTACAATTTATAGAGAGAATTTACAAATTCTGTCATCTATAATTTACACATAGAATTTATAAATTCCATAAATAAGTATATAAAATTAAAGTGGAAATAAATTATGGAAACAAAATTAGAATAGAAATATATTTATAATAAATGATAGAAATTACAAATTGTGTAATTTATAATTTGTACATAGAACCTATAAATTATATAAAGTAGAAACAAGTTATAGAAATGACATTAATATTTAAAATAAATTATAGAAGTTGCATAATTATATGTCATTATAGAAATTGCACAATTATATGTAATGATAAATTATATAATTTATAACTTATGCATACACCTTATAAATTATATAAACAAATATGTATAAGTAAAATAGAAATGAATTATGAATACGAATGAATAGAAACAAATGTGTATAAATAAAATAGAAAATAGACTAGAAATAAAACTAGAACAGAAACTCACTACACAGATTTATAACAGTAAATTATAGAAATTATAAATTACATAATTTATACATAGAACCTACAAATTATATAAACAGATGTATAAGTAAAATAGAAATAAATGACAGAAATCACGATAGAATAAATAAAGAGTAAAAAGAACAAATAAAAATAAATAATAAAATCAGAATGGAAATAAAAACGAGGCAGTTAGAGGGTTCCTCGGACCTTGAGATTTTCGTAAGAATGACAGAATACCACCACGATTCCACCATCGTAACAGCGGGCAGGGAAGAAGTTTTGGGGCGTGTTCTGAGCTTGCCCCTGGATGTGCCCGGGGCTTCCTAGATAACCCAGTTCATCTCCAGGACTCTCCACTCGGGGTGGGCGAGACGGGGACCCCACCACTCGCCCGGCCGCCCGCGGTCAGCGCCTGCGCCCGGGTCCCCACCCGGTGGGACGGTGGCACCTGCCCCCGGCCACTCCACTCCCGACTCCCGTCTAGCTGCTTTCTCGTGCCTTCCTTCCTTCCTCCCTCGCTCCCAGGGTTCCTGCGAGCCCCCCTAAAAGCGGCAGGTGCAGAACACCGTGCAGACAGACCAGGCGAGGACACGGCGGCCCCGTGTGTGCTCTGGGCTCCGCGTCCTCGGACACCGGGCAAAGCTTTTCTGGAAAAAAGGAGCCAGTCACCTGGCCTGCCCCTGAAAATCCTGAGTCCAGATTTTCGGGGGCTCGAGGCGGGGTCCCCTGCCTACAGACAATTCTAGTCCAAAGGCCCTGGGAGACAGAACAGAGGTGCAGGTGGCACCCCAAATTCTCCAAGTGAGGGACCCCAAGGGGAAGCCGTCACAGTGGTCAACTTCATCTCCAGCACCCATGCTCCCTTCCACTGGCCACTGCCCGCCCCCAATTCGGGCTGGCCCCAAATCACCCATCAGATGGCCCCAAACTTTATCAGATCATGAGACTTTTGTGTCTCCGGAAACTGGCCCGAGGCCCCAAAATAGACGTGACAGTTCTGTTTATTAACCACAGCGAATTCTCATTATTGGTGGGAGTGACGTTCTGTAAGGGTTGCCGGAAACGCTGTATTCACCAATATTCAACCACTGTTTTTAGAGAAATACAGGGTTCGGTTCCTGCAGCCTCAGGTCACATTTCCATTAGTCAGTCAACTCACCACCTTGTTTTATGGGTGTTCCTGTCTTTACATACTGAACTCGAAGCCAACAGCACTACAACTCTCGCCTGGCGTAAGCTCATGTCACACATGCATTTTCTCCGTAAGGCACCTCGCAGCCTTTTTGTGCTTTTAGGAACACAAGATAGCTCCTCAGCACTGCGCTTGGGGGCCGTTTCAAACAGCGAAATCTCCAGCCAAAAGCACAAAAATGTGGCACTAAAGAGACCATGAAAAGCACGGCTGTCGACAGTCTGAGAGCCGAAAGGTGACCGAAATTTTCTGCCACTCCATACGTGTCCGAGAACTCAAAGAATATTCATTTGGGAGCTAAGAAGTTTCAGCAAGGAGGTGAATTCACAAACATGGAATCCGCGAATACCGAGGATGGACTGTATTTCAGTTCAAACAACTTAACCACAGCACTTCCTGTGGTCCTGTCCAACAGATGTAGCCACGCGTCCCTCAAAAATTTACAATCACCCCAGCATCTTCTGAATGAGTGTCAGGGCCCTGGGAGTCACACAGTTTGAGCATCTGGGGCCTTCATGCAGATCCTCTACTTGGCCATAAACACCGATCCCTTTTTTCCAACACCAGAAAAAACTCCTATTCATGCCTCAAAGCCCTGAGAAAATACTGCCTCCTCTGGGAAGCCCTCCATCCTCCCTCCCAGCCAAGCATTTTTCCACAGGTGATCGCTGTGCATCTTACAGTATGACTGTAGCTCTCGGTTCTCGACTCTGGCTGCACCTTACAATCCCCCGGGGGGAGATTTCTTAAGTCTGCATGCTCAAGCCGTGCCCCAGGCCAATTGAATCAGAAAACGCAGAGGCTGGGACCCAGGCATCCTGGGATGCCAATGTGGGGCCAATTTGTATAGACCCCTACTCAAGGTTTTTAATTCCTTGATATGGCTTGTCTCTTCCCTCCCATCCCCGATGCGTTGGTCCAGGCTCTGCCAACAGCCTCAGTTTCTCCAACCCGCTCTCCACGCTGCTGACCACAGCGGGGTCTTCTGCAGGTGAGCGAGAATGTGCAACTGTCAGCTTAAAACCCTCCAGGTGAATCTGAAACCCACATCCTGGCAACTGAGGCCATGTATCACGTAGACCCTGCAGTTCTGGCTTCCTCTACTATAAGCTTCTCTTCCTGGAGACTAGCTGCCCAGGGAGGTCCCTAGCCGCAAGGAGCCCTCTCTGACATCCAGGGGAAAGCGTGGTCCCCACTCCCCTTTACGACACTGCAGCAAAAGGAGTGCACCTTGGTTATCACTCCCCAGGCAGAGACGAGAGGGATGCGGACCAGGGCACTTCTTCTCTGGGCCTCTAGCAAACAGCATGGAGAGAGTACGGATACCGCTTAAAGTTCCACCTGTGCCGGCTGAAGGCATGTGTGAGAGACCCAGTGGCGGGGGGGTATGGAGACAGTTAGATGGGTGGGTGGTTGGGTGCTGGGTGGATGGATGGATAGATAGCATAGACAGATACATTGATAAAGATACCTAAAAGAAAAAGATAGATGTTAATTCTAAATGATGGAGGATAGACGAAGCATGGAGGAATGGATGAACCGATGGATGGGTAGGTGGGTGGATAGATGGGTGCATGGGTGGGTGGGTGGGTGAGCGGATTAGCAGGTGGATAGCTGGACAGACAGATGGATAAATGGATGGATGGACTAATGGATACATAAGTAGATGGATGCATGGGTGGATGGAAGGATAGATGGATGGATGGATGGATGGATAAATAGATGGGCAGATGGATAGATGAGTGGATGAACAGATGGATAGGTAGGTAGATGAACAGATGGATAGAGAGATGGACAGATGAATGGATGGGTGAGTGGATGATGGGTCAATGGACAGATGAGTGGGCAGATGAACTGATGAATCGATGGATGGGTGAGTGGATGGATGGATCAATGGATAGATGAGGGGGTGGATAAACTGATGAATAGATGGATGGACGGTTGAGTGGATGATGGATCAATGGATAGACGAGTGGGTAGATGAACTGATGAAGAGATGGATGGAGTGTTGAGTGGATAATGGGTCAATGGATAGATGAGTGGGTAGATGAACTGATGAGTAGATGGATGGATGGTTGAGTGGATGATGGATCAACGGATAGACGAGTGGGTAGATGAACTGATGAGTAGATGGATGGACAGTTGAGTGGATGGATGGATCAATGGATAGACGAGTGGGTAGATGAACTGATGAATAGACGGATGGGCGGCTGAGTGGATGGATGGGCCAATGGAGAGAAGACTGGGTGGATAAACTGATGAACAGATGGAAGGATGAGTGAGTGATGTACTGATGGCTGGGTGGACATCGAGTTAGAGCATGGACGCCATGAGATGGAGCGGCCGCAGTGACTGATCTTCGATAAGGTCACTGACAGGATTCAGGGGATTCCTCTTCCACATTGAGTTGGGTTTTGCTAAACCCAGGACATTCTCCTCCCCATCAAGCCACGCGTAGTGGCAGCTCTCCCTGCAGGATCAGCACAGCCCGACCTGGAGAACTCGGGGCTGCCTACACACGCACCTGCCAATGTCCCAGCCCGGTGGCCCCAAGGCCCAGGTCCTGCCATCCCACATAAATCAGATTACACAGGTAGGCCTGGGCAAGAGCGATTTCTCCAAGCCCCCAGAAGACCATGCTGCGGGGCCAGGTCTGAGAACCCCGGATCGGGGCCTCCAGAAGCCACTGCGTCGTTCCTGACCAGATCTGCGTTTCGAACCATCACCCAGGCATCAGGACAGAGAACAGGAGGGAGGAAGGCAGGAGGAGAGCGGCTCTGAGACTGGCATCTTCTTCACCTGGGCCCTGGAGACCTGGTTTAATACAATTGTTTTCCTTTGCAATCCCATGTATTTTATCGTGCACATTAAAAAAAAAAAAGTCATTTTCTGAGAAGGAGTCCCCAGCCCTCCTCAAAGGTCCAAGGAGTCAAGGGAAGAAACTAGTTAAGGGTCTCACATTTGTCCAATAAGGATGTCAGGGGTTGGGGCTGGGTCTCCAAAAAAAAAAAAAAAAATGGAGAAAGGAGCATGGGTAGAGAAAGATTCAGAAGATGAAACCAACAGGATTTGCTCACAGATCGGATATGGGAGGAAGGAGATGGCAGGAGTGAAGGGCCAGTCTAGTTTGAGAGTCTGGGCAAATCACAAAAGATAGGAATGAAGGAAGAGACGCAGGCCAGGGAGACAAGAATGAGAAGCTCTGGATATGGAGCACCTGAGACACCATAAGCACAGTCAGATGGACTGATCTATCAGCAGTTATCTACGTAAGCCTCACCTGGAGAGAGACTCGGAGGTGGGACCTGGGGGAAAGCCAGAAATCCACCTTTCAAGAGTAGACAGAGCAGCTTTCTCTAGTGTAGCAGGACACAGGATGCCATCCGCACCCCCAGTTGTAGCTCATGTTCCCCTCCTTCGTTCTCACCCCGATTCCTTCCCCAGCTCTGAGGCAGCTCCGCAGGAGAGTCACGCAGAGGATGCAACCCACAGTCTGTTGACATGCTTAGTATGAGCTGAGAGGAGGTCCAGGTGCCCATGGTTTCAGAATAATGAGATAATGTAGACCTCCAGCTCAAAACCACCTGACATGGGTCACTGCAGCCATCTATCTACCTATCATCTATCTAGCCATCATCCATCTATCCTCTATCCATCTAGCTATGTAGCTAACACTTATTTATCTATCATCTACCAATCATCTATCTATCTATCCATCTATCTTCTATCCTCTACTCATCTTCCTCTATCTACCTGTATCTATAAATGTATCTATCATCTATCCTCTATCCATCATCCATCTATCTATGTATCTTTCTAACACCTATCTATCCATCTATCTATCCATCCATCCACCTATCCATCCATCTATCCACTATCTATCCATCCATCTATCCATCTATCCACTATCTGTCCATCCATCTATCCATCCATCCATCTATCCATCCATCCATCCATCCATCCATCCATCCATCCCTCCATC
>NC_060276.1:121866923-121868085 GCF_021613505.1 Equus quagga
CCCACCTACCCATCCATCCATCCATCCACTCACCCACCCATCAGCCATCCACCCATCCTTCCTTCCACCCATCCATCCATCCACCCACCCATCTGGCCATTCTTCCTTCCTTCCTTCCATCCACCCATCCACTAATCCTTCCTTCCACCCATCCATCCATCCATCCTCCATCCATCCACCCACCCGCTCATCTGGCCACCCTTCCTTCCTTCCTTCCGTCCACCCCCCCACCCATCCTTCCTTCTACCCATCCATCCATCCACCCACCCACCTATCTCTCCTATCCATCTACCCACTCACTCATCAAAGCCTACATTTATCCATCCATTTTGTGTACACATGACACGCTAAGTTGGCCATCCCGTATCCCTTCTAGCTTCTTCCAGAGTAATGGGTTTTGATTTTATTGGGAGAGCAATGTGCTAGCTAAAAGAACTCAGGCTCTGATAAGAATAGAACTGCATTCAAATCCTATTTTTCTGTTGGGTCAAGTCCACTTCCATGACTTTATTTGCCATCAAAATGTCCATCTAGGGGCTGGCCCCACAGCATACTGGTTAAGTTCAGTGTGCTCCACTTTGGTGGCCCAGGTTCAAGGGTTTGGAACCCCTGCATGGACCTATACCACTTGTCAGTCATGCTGTGGCAGTGACCCACATCTAAAGTGGAGGAAGATTGGCACAAATGTTAGCTCAGGGCTAATCTTCCTCATGCAAAAAAAAAAAAAAAATCCATCTAGCAACTTACAATTAAAGAAATCCCTTTCCAGTTCCTTCAATGTCGTAGGGACCAAAATACTAATTAAAAGGTAGTGTGGTCAGGATGGTGTATCAGTTTCCTGGGGCTGCTGTAACAAAGTACTACAAACTGGAGGCTTCCAACAATGGTAATCCACCCTCCCCGGTCCTGGAGCCCAGAGTCTGAGGTCAAGGGTCACAGGGCCGCGCTCCCTCCTGAGGTTCCAGGGGAGGGTCCCTCCTGCCTCTTCCAGCGTCCGGGGCTCCAGGGTCCCCGGGCTGGCGGCCGCCTCCCTCCCGTCTCTGCCTCCGTCCTCACGGGGCTGCTCCTCTGCGTCTGCGTCTCCTCTTCTGTCTCTGATGAGGATGCTGTCCTTGGATTCAGGGCCGCCTCCTCCAGGAAGCCCTCCTCTCCATCCTTGATT
>NC_060276.1:121868095-121892830 GCF_021613505.1 Equus quagga
CCTTGATTCAGGGCCGCCTCCTCCAGGAAGCCCTCCTCTCCATCCTTCCCTTCATCACATCTGCAAAGACCCTGCTTCCCAATAAGGTCATATTCACAGGTCCTGGGGCTTAGGACTTCAACACATCTTTTTAGGGGACACAATTAACCTATAAGAGACAACATCAGCTCACAGGGCAGGAAAAACTCAAAGGCGAATTAATTAACAGTGTGGTAAGGCCCGATGAGCAATCGTTGTCTCTGAAGGAGCCCGGCCTCGTGGTGACGACGCAGACGTCCCTTGACGTCTTGAAGTGGACACTGTTGACGCTCACCAAGGCTGGGCATCCATCCACCAACTGCTATGAGGGTTGGCTGTTAACAGCTCACAGCTGCTCCTTCTTCACGGAGAAGGGCGTCTCACCCTACAGATGACACCATGGGGTGGCAGGCAGGCCACGGCCAATGACTGACCATCACGGGTGGACCCAAGGCTGCTGGCTCTCTTGCCTCCAGAGTCCCCAGCGGGGTGGGGCTGAGCATCACCCCCCAGCCAACACCACTTCCTTGCTCAGCCCTCTCCCTGGCCCTTACTCGTCTCCTTTCCGGACTCTCCTTCAATAACCCACTTGTCCGAGATTCCGCCTCCCAGGTTCTCCTTCCAGGGAGCCCGACTTGAACCTATTTCTTCTCAGGAACAACGCTCAATGTTTCTTCTGCCAACTCCTGGAGGGAGCTTTGCTCACGTATTTCCTGGGCTTCGGGCCGCCCGCCGGGGTCCTGTCTGCTCTCACTGTTCACATGTCCAGAGGCGAGGGGAGAAGTCAGGCTCCAGCCTATTAAATTTTCACCGCGTGCCAGGAACTCCTTCCCGAAGTCAGGCCACATTCACGGGGTGTCCGCCAGATTTTCACTCTTTACGACTTGAACGTACGGTTTATCTCCTACTTCAGCAGCCAAACAGAGTCGAGGGAGAAAAATTCAGAAAATGCACATTACCAAACACATCCTTCCCCATGCAAGAAATAAACACCACTAGAGGCTTAGCGTGTAATCCCCGCTGTTTTCTTCTGCCCCCAGCCTTAATTTCTGTAGGATACATATTGGTGTAGGCTGTGCCTTTTTGATTTACAAGCCAGTCGTTAAACGTTCTTGTACGATGCTGCCAAATGGTCACAGGGATTACGGGATATATTGATTTCCTGCAGTTCCCGTAGCTGTTTTTTTTTTTTTTAGCGTCTGTTTGTTTTGACTATTTTGGGGGTTGTAAAGAATACTCTTGATGTAAGGGGGGTTGTTATGGACTGAATTGTGCATCCCCCTAAGGTTCACATGTGGAAGGCTTGACCCCTGTGGGATGGTGCTGGAGGTGGGGTCTTTGGGGGTGATTAGGATTCGAGGAGGTCGTGAGGGTGGGGCCCCCGTGATGGGGTTAGTGTCCTTATAAGAGACCAGAGCTGTCTCTCCACATCATGGAACGACACAGCGAGAAGGCGGCGACCATCTGAAAACCAGGAAGAGGGCCCTACCAGGACCTCCCCCCCCAACCCATGCTGGTACCTTAATCTCGGCATTCCAGCCTCCGGAACCGTGAGAAATAAATGTGCGCGGTTTAAGCCGCCCCACGGGTGGCCTTTTGTTGGGGCAGCCGGAGCGAGCTACGATGGTGCCGCTTCCTGACCCCGGCAAGCCCAGCACTGAATGCTTCCTGTTCCCGTCTCCATGGGGTGTCCAATTCTGTTTGTAGACCCATTTTCCAGGCTGGTCCACAAAGCCCACTGGTCAAGAAAAAAAGGAGGAGGGGGAAAAGGAGCTAGTTTGCAGGACCGTGTGTGTGTTGGAGGGAATATATACCCACACCCGTAAAACTGATTTGGAGAGCAGCGTACGGATAGGCCAAAGTCAGATGAATTCATGGTTAAAAACTGGAGAGATAGACGAGGTCGCAGGACCACCCAGGGTAACAGGACACACGCGAAATTACCATTGGGGTCTGTCCACCACGGTCAGACCTCGTCCGCGTCCTGCCGTTCAGCTGGCACGATGGGTGCGGAGCAAGAAGCCTGCTCTGAAATGAGTACTGTCCCCCTCTTGGTCCGGTGGACGGCCGTCAGGCACGAGTTCCGGGACATCTGGGGCTTTCTGGATTCATTGAATTTTCATTCCGGAAAGCAGAGCTTCTGGACACCAGAGCGTCTGCACAAGAGTACAGGAGTGTTTATTTGGAGCCAAGGACCGTGGCGCTTCAAGAAAGCCCCGAGATGTCTTAATGAATCAGAAAGGGACGTCTTCAAAATGCCTCTCTGTATGGACAGAAATAAAAAGTCTCTGAGCCTGGCGTTCGGACAGGACGACTCACATTTGTTATAGCTGATGAGGGGGACTGATCCTCCCCAGGATGAAATGCACCCGGTCTCCAGAATCTTCTGGAACATTAAAGGTGGTGAAAAGAGGGACGTTTCAGCTGAGGTGCAGTCTGATTGTCAGGGGCTGGAGATTGGCCAGGTAGTGGCTTTCTTTTGAAGGTCATTGGGGTGAACTGGAAGGTTCCCGGGGGGGGGGGGTCTTTCCATTTTGGGGTTGGCCCAAAGCAGATGGTTCCTTTCATCTACGCTTCCTTCTGAGGCTGCCTTTACCTCAAGGTGCCAAAACAGCTGCAACAGCCCCAGCATCCTGTTGATCCACAAGAAGAACCCCTGAGGTCCTGCTGCTTGCCCTGGCCTGGGGTCCACACCCTCCACTGGCCCCGAGGCCGTGGCCAGAAGGAAATGTGCTAATTGGCAGTCAGGTCGGCAGGGGGGGTGGGGTGAGAAAAGATGTAGAGACAGGGTGCATGAGCATGAGCATGTCAACCCAGGTTAAACACACCAAAGGCAGGTTTTTTTTTCCCCCTTGGAAAAATGATGACGTTATCTTCGTGCCTCTAAACCACCAGCACGCCTTTGGGTTTCTGTCGGCCAAGAAAACAGCCCTGCGTCCAGGTGGGCCTCTGTCATGTAAGCTTGGGTGCAGACACCCGAGGTGGGCCCCGGGGGGCACGTCCAGCGGCCGGGAGGACGGGCTCTGACTCATCCGGGGAGGGGCGCAGGGGCGGCCGGCGGACGGGAGGGCGGGGATGAGGAATGCAGGAATGTGACTCGGGGAGTGGGGCTGGGTCTGAGCTGTCTGTTCGGCACCCTGAAGGCACAAGGACAGAATTTTAAGCTAACGTTTAAATTTAGATGGATACGGTGGGCCCCGGACAGAGAGAGGCCCTCGCACTGCAGCGGCGGCCTGTGGTCGCCCCTAAAAGACCCCGACCCGGCGCCCGGCGCGCCAGAAGCCTGGCATGGGGGAGGGGAGGCGCCCTGCCCCATCCCCACCCCCACCGGGGCTCGCGGGGAGCAGTTTGGGGAGCGGGGAGGCGCCTTTTATGGAAGGCCTTGGGCTGGCTGGGCAGGAGGGGCGGCTTGACCTCGGTCCCAAAGCTCCTACTCGAGCTCCGGGCTCTGTGAGTCCGGGCTGGACTTTGGGGGCCGGGGCGCTGCGTCGGGGGCAGAGGCCCCACCCTCAACAGAGAGGGGAGGGGGCATCGCTCTGCTACCAAGAGGCTGCTCAGGGGGGGCCCCCCGTTCAAGGGAAGCGGGAGTGGCGCGGAGGGACGGGGGCCCCCCCACTTTTGCTCCCTTCGGGGCTGCCCTGGGGTTCCTATGCCAGAGGAAGGGGCTGTAAGGGGGGCGCCCCACATTTTTCCAAGCAGAGAGAGGGTTGTATTTGCTCCCTTCGGGGCCGCCTTGGGGTTCCCCTTAGGGGCAGATAGGGGGCTGTTGGGGCGGGAGGGCCCCCTCCACTTTTCCGAGCAGGGAGGGGGTTTCATTTTCCCCCCATCGAGGCCGCCCTGGGTGAGCCGGGGCCCCGGTCTCTCACAGCTGCCCGCCCGCCGCTCTCTCCCGGGGCGCGGGGGTGGGGTGGCCTCAGGCAGGGCGCGCGCACCGGGGCGGGGCGACAGGCCGCACCCCCACCCCTCCCGCCGCAGGCCCAGCCCCGAGAGGGGGGCCCTCCCGCCGCCGCTGCCGCCGCCGCTGCTGCCACCCGCGCGCGCCACTCCAGGGACCGTCCCCGCGCGGCTCCGGGCCACCATGGCGCGCCGGGCTGTCCTCGCGCTGCTGCTGGTCAGCCTGCTGGGCTTGCTGGTGTCCTCCGAAAGTGAGAGAGCGGCGGGGGCCGGGGGAGGGGACACGGGGGGCGCCCCGGGTGTGGGAGGGGGCGCCTCGAAGGGGACGCACGGGGACCCGGGGCCTTCCACAACCCCGCCCGCAGGGCGGCCAACGCCCCAAGGAGGCGGCGGCTCCGTGTTTCCTCCAACTTTCTTCCCGGACCGGTTTGGACCCTCTCCAGAGGCGAAATGTCAGCGTTTGTTTTCAAAATCGCCAACTCTTATTAAAGTTGGAGGAAGCTGGGGAGGGGTGGCCTTCCATCTCCCGTCTCGGGGAGGGGGGGGGGGGGGCACTTCCTTAATGGTTCCCGGGCGCGGGTCTGCGCGCTCGCAGCCACTCCAGGTCGTTCCCCACCTCCCCCCCCCCCCCAGGGTTCTCGGGGGGCGCGGGGTCCCGGGTCTTTGTTCTGGCGCGCGCGCGCGCGGGGTCGCCCCAGCCGCCTCTCGGAGCCACGCCCTGCGTCCTCGGCCTAAATTTGGACTCGAGTCTGGAGCCCGAGCCCCGGGGTGGGGGGGGAGGGGAAGGGAAAGTTAAGGAGAACTTGGAGCCCTGGAAACGTTCCCAAAAAAACCCTGCTTGCGCCCGGGGCCGCGGCGACTTCGGGGCTCGCTGCGCGCTGGGCCCCGCCGAAGGGCCACGCAGCAAAAAGAAACGTGTTCGCGGTGGATCGTCAGGGAGTCCGAGTCGATAATTAGGAATAGACAGAAAAAGTGTCAGCAGAAGGGAAAACCCCATTGCTCGCCCATACTCCCCACCGAAGTGGCCCGTTTCTGTTTGCTGTGTTCTTTGTGTGTGTTTTTTTTCTGTTTTTTTAAATGAAAAGTTGGGATCCTGTGTGTTTTGTTTCTCTCTCTGCTTTGAAAGGCCGGGTTAGGATCCTGCTAGGCGTGGCTTTTTGGAACGCTTTCGCCAATTAACGGTGCGTTGTTTTTTTTTTCCTCGTCCAGGCAGGGCTTGGAGATTCCGGACTGGACTGACGGGTGGTGTGGCCACCTTTTAGGGACGGGAAACAAGACAGAGAAGGCGCCGGGGTGTGCAGCCTGGAGGTTTGCTGCCTGGCCCTAAAGGTTGCTTTTGGGGTCCCGGCCCCCTGGTTTGGTGGGAGAGGATGTGCGAATGCAGCCATCGGTTTTAAAATGCGCCCCATGTGGCCTGCAAATGGTTCCGGGTGTGACTTTAGAGAAAATTAAGCCTGGCCCATGGAGGGGGGGGGGGGGCATCTTGGAATTGTTGACAGATCCTGGGGAGGGCCTGAAATAGGTTTCCTAAAGGGTTTCCTCTTTCCTTCCTAAATGTCTTTCTCCTCCGGCCTGGCTTCTCCCACGGAAAGGATTTCCTCAGGGGCTATTTTCCTCCCACCTTTGTGCCTCAACCTCCCTACAGTTTTCTATTTTTAAATGCAAAAATGAAATATCTGTTAACTGTTCCTATTAAAAGAGTAGTGAGGCTGATAGTCCGTTGGGAATGCACAGGGCACCTGCTTTCGAAGGGTTTTTCCTGCGTCCCTTTGCCTGTGCTCTCATTCATTCCGCACCGGAGGACCTACTGTGTGCTGGGCCCCCCGGGGAAGTGGATCGGAAGCGGTTCTGGTGGCCCAAGGTTGTGCCATCTGCTGGCGGAAGAGAATTATCTATGCGTTGGGGGCAGGTGGTAACTCTTGGCGAGTGTGAGGGCTCGGCTGGGTTTCAAACCTCTCTCTGGACCTGGTTTTGCGGGCAGATGTGGGATTCCCCGTCCGGGCGGCCTTACAATCTTTGGGCCCCAAAGAAGTCATTTTGTGACTGTTAGAAAAACCCCTAGCGCTGTTATCAGAGAATCGCCTGGTTGCTGTGCAGATTACACTTGGGATCTCCAAGATTGCTGATGCGCTCAGTAAGCTGGCGTCCAAGATTTGGTGTCGGCTGAATGGGCGCCATGGAGTCACGTGGGAGCGGAGTCATGGAAGCTGGGGGAGTCAGCCTCGCCCCCAAAGGGCAAAGACCGGGCTTTTGTAAATGCTGTGTTCTGGAGGTCACCTCCCCCCTTCCACTTCCCTTCTGGATCCTTCTGGGGTCCGGGGCAGGAACGGCCTGTTCCAAAGATACAGATGGGGTTTTCTGCGCAAAGTTTGCTTTTGACGTGAGGAGGCTCAGAACACAGTCTCTTGTAAAAATATGCATTTGGCTGGATTTCCATTGTGGCTAAAAATGTCCGTTGACCAGGAGACACAGCTTCCCGTGGGTGCTGGTAGCACTGGCCTGAGTTCAGAGTCCTTGGGACCCCCCGCCCCGTGTTCCCAGGGTTCTTCAGAAATTCCCATGGGACGGTGAGGGATGGAGAGAGGAGAGGCCGTGGGAGGAAAGAGGCGACTTCAACTTTCGATGGAGCAGGGTCGCCCAGTGGGGGATGTTTGGAAATGCCTGGAGATATTTTCGGTCGTCACAACTGGGCACAAGGTGCTGCTGGTGACCGGCGGGTGGAGACCAGAGATGTTGCTCCATATCCTACCGTGGTGCACAGGACGACCCCACATCGGAGAACGGTCCAGCCCCAGATGCCATTAGTGCTGACGATGAAAAACCCCGGAATTCTTAAGTGTTAGAGTTAGAAGCTATTGGAAGCTGGGTGTGATTCAGTCTGCGTCCTCAAGTTAGAATAATCGCACCCCGGACTCTAAAATCCCGGGGAGACCTAAGTCAGGAAGGGGTGTGAGGTGGGCCCAGCGGGAGGCTGAAGCCACCAGGCCACAGGGAATCATCAGAAAGGCGGTTTGTTCTTGGCATGTGCATGGCGGCCGGCGCTGTTGGAGGACTCGGCGGCCTCCCCAAACCGCCATCTCTTGGGCAACATGCGCTCTCTCCCGGATTCCCTCACCCCCGCCGAAGCAGGTCTGGGCTTGATGTTTTTCCAGTTTCCCAAAGGCTCTCGTCTCTGCCCCGTGGGTGCCTGTTTCTGCGCCTCTGGCAGAGGATAGATCTGTTTGCCTCCATTGACCGCTGGCACGGTTGGCTCTGATCAGAGCTAATTGCATTTCATTTAAATCTGCACTTTGTGTCTTTCTTCATTCTCAGTTTTATGATGCTTTGACACGTTTTGTTTTTTTTGCATCTCAAGATATTAAGATACTTGATTTTGGGGAGGAGAGGAGGCACTTTTTTTTTTTCATCTAGATGATATGCTGGTTGCCTGGCTCGCTTTTAGAAAAAAAAAAATGCAAATAGTGGAAGATTTGAACCAGTTCCAAGTGGAGGAGTCCCGGCTGGATGGCACGAATGGCATCTGGAATATTTTCCAGCAGATGTTTTCCCCGAAGGAGGCTGATTGCCGCACACGTGGAGCTGGTGGTGTTGGTTCTGATGTTCCCATCACGGGGGCTCCTTTGAGGGGAAAAGGATCCCAAGTTATTCATGAGTAATAGACAGAGTTCAAGTAAGACTGATGTGTCTTTGGGGCTCGAGAGCGCTCAGCGTTCTGACTCTCCGTTGACTCATTCGGGTATTTGAGGGGAATCTCACAGGATGCCCAGCCCCGTGGAGGTGGAGACATCTCCCGAGTCCTCGTGTGGCGGCTCCTAACATGTGGGTATCTGTCCCGAGGGAAACAGGAGACATTGTTCTGTGATCTCCTTTGCCAATTCTTGGGACTGTTAGTGGCGTGTGTCTTTATGGACGGATCTCCAAATCGATGGATTTGGGATCTCCGAATACAGCGGTTTGGGAAAGATTTTCTACAGACAGAAGGGCGTTTTCCAAGCCTCAGAGAATGAGACATACTTGACAATTAACTGCCAGCCGGCATTATAATCAACATAAGCTTAAGGAAACAAGTCATGCCAGCTCTTCCGAGGTAGCTACTATTTATGAGAGAATCTTCAAGGCACAGGAAAGGTGTTGGGGGGTTCTAATTAGATGCAAAATGTTTTCCCAACTCAGAAAGCCTCTGCGAACAGGTAGGAGGGAAAGAGGACAATGTTACGATTGAATGAGCGTGACACCGGAATGTTACGTGCATCGCAGGCAGCCCACCGAGATGGCAAAGACGGAAGGGGTTTTTCACGTTTGTACGCAGCTACACGGACACACCCATTATAGACGTGTTTTCAAGAGAGGCTGTTTTAGGCGTTAACAAGCTTGACATACATTTGAAAAGGACCGAGAAAGAAATTCAGGAAAAAAAAAAAAAAAGGGGGGGAGGCAGAGAGGGGAGAATGCTGTGAATTTTCACTAAGACTCTGATTTTTTATTTGTTTTCGCCCTCAAACCTTACAAGACGAAGATGCATAGGACAGACACACGTTTCCGTCATCGTTAACAGGCGTGACCATCTTGCTACATTCTCCTCCTCTTGGGAGAATTGCAGGTTGTGCCGGACGCACAAATTGTTGGTCCGACTTGATGCCGCCATATTGCTTCTGAACGTGATGGCCGGGAGTGCGGGTGGACCGTCCGACTCTGGATGTTGTATTTTGTTGGTGCCAATCTCTTGGGTGAAGGATGGCAACTGACCCCTATTTTTATCTGTGTTTACATAAGGAACAGGGTATTTCCTATCTCTAGGGGCCAGATGACTTCCTTTTCTTGACTTTCCTGTTAGTCTCTGCGTGGTGGACTTAGCACTGTGGGGAGGGTAGCATAACTGGGTGTGACTCAGCTTTGTCTTAGGATGACTCAGTCTTGCCAGCATCCTTCATGTGGTCTCACTAGTCATATTATTAAAAAAATCCACTAAACAGGAAACTGGGAACTTCCTTTTTTCCTCCCCTCCAGTTACAGGCAAACCCTCAAACCAGTGTTTTCTCAAACGGCACGTTGAGACCGATTGATGGGCGGTGAGTTTGGTGTGCAGCCAGCAGCACTGAAAAGAAGAAAATGAAGTACCTTAGAGTGGAGAACATGAGCGCGCTCTGTACGAGCCGTGCTCGGGCAGCAGCCGTGAGCGTTTCGTTTCCGCTCCGGCTGCCTGGGCGGACTGGGCTGTGATATAAAATGTGTCAGTTCCCGCGGATGGCGGTCCGAAGAGTCTGAAAGCCGTTTCCTGTCTAAACCCTTTTAAACCACTTTGCTTTCTCCACTTTGAAGTTTTCGATAGGATCTGTTAGTTCTTGAGAAGTTTGTCAGTAACTAGTCAAAGTGCGTGCAGCAACTTCTCAAAGAGAGACGGATAGAGGGGAGATCATCGATGATGGCTCCGAGGGCGTTTTGGAAAAAAGGACTCATTTTAATTCGGTCTGTGAACCACCCTCTCTGTGAAGGCAGCTGAGTGCTAGATCTGCTGTTGCAGTCGGTGGCTTGCAGGCATTACTCATCTTGGGACAAAGTAGCCAGAGAATTTGACTTCTGCTGCTTGTTTCTAGGCGGCCAGAGCTCCCTGGGTCCCCGATTGTGCTCTGGTGAGCTTGCACCCGGAAGGGATGCGGACCAGAGGATGCACACGTTTCCACAGGAACCCAGAGGTGTTCGTGGGCAGAGAATAAATCTCTGATGTTGTCTTTGGGGCGCACGGGCTTGGAGGCATGTAGATTTTGTAAATACGGAAGAACCCAAATCTTGCCAGTCAACTTCTCTGGTTAACCATCTTCTTTTAGAGAAGGGCACGCATTCCATCCTAAATGTGAATTAAAATGGTGCCCTCTGCCATGTATCTAGCACAAAAGGTACCTCACCAGATGAACAGATAGGGTAAGGAGAATTCGTTCGTAGATACTTAACTCGACTTGGTGCAGGTGGAAGAGGAAAGGGTTGCAATGGGTCTCAGAGTGAGCGGCAGATGGTTACGAACAGCTGTCTCTCGGTGAGCTGGGATGGAGGGGCTGCGTGAGAGATGAGGGCAGGGCCCGCCGTGCTGAGGAAGTCACTTAAGAACCAGTGGCCTGGCTGGTTGTGATAGATGATAGATAGATAGACAGATAGATGGATAGATGGATGGATAGATAGATGATAGATAGACAGATAGATGGATGGATGGATGGATGGATAGATGGATGGATAGATGGATGGATAGATGGATGGATAGATAGATGATAGATAGACGGATAGATAGATGATAGATAGATAGATGGATGGATGGATGGATGGATGGATGGATAGATGGATGGATAGATGGATGGATGGATGGATGGATACATGGATAGATGGATGGATAGATGGATGGATAGATGGATGGATGGATGGATGGATGGATGGATGGATGGATGGATGGATAGATGGATGGATAGATGGATGGATAGATGGATGGGTGGATGGGTGGGTAGATGGATGGATGGATGGATGGATGGATGGATGGGTGGATGGATGAGTGGATAGATGGATGGATGGATGGAGAGATGGATGGGTGGGTAGATGGATGAGTGGAGAGACGCATGGATCGGTGGATAGATGGATGGGTGGGTGGACGGATGGTGGATGGATGGATGGAGAGATGGAGGGGTGAGTAAGTGGATGAGTAAACAGATGACAAATGGATGGATAAGTGGATGGATGATGGGTGGGTGAATGGATTGGCCAATGGAAGGATAGATAGGTAAGTGATTGGATGGATGGATGGATGAATGGATAAACAAACAAGTGGATCTTTTATCAGACATCCGTGTACTATTTCCTAACTAACCGAGTGTTCATACACTGGGGAACGACTATGAAGTAGGACTATTGGATTGATGAGCCCACTTCGGCTCATGAGGAAACTGCTGGGGGCCACAGAGGTCATGAGTGGCGGGCTGCGATTAGAACCAAGAGTCCTTTGATTCTGAATCTTGGCTGTTTCTACCTCACTACCTCTTAGCTGCTTCCAAACCACTGGCATTTTCCTCCCAGCGTTCACGGAGGCTAAAGATAAAGAGCATGTTATAACCTAGAGTTTATATTTTGGAAACTTCACGGTTTATGCCCCTCAGTGGTCCAACCCATTTTAAACACAGAAATTTAATCAATTTAGCAAAAACTCGATGTGTGAGCCTTATATGTGTGTATTTTTTTTCCCCCTCTTAAATGTAATATAGGATGGGTCTCCTGCAGAAATCAAGAGATATAGGGGAGTTAGATTATATACAAACGACAACTTTGTTGAAGGAGCTAAAGCTCGCGGTGAGTCTGGCTCAGAATCAAGAATCGACTTCCCAGAGTCCTGCCTTGAAAACACAAATCCTGTGGGTCTCTAAGTCTGCTTAAGGAGATCAACAACCCTGTGTGTCCGAACGGTGTGTCCAGGATCCGGGGTGGAGTCGTGCCCATGACAAGTGTTGGCCGTGATGGTCATCACGATGAGCCAGAGGGAGCCGTCCTGGGATGTCCTGGAACACAAAATATGCAGAGTTATGTCTGTTTATTTGTGTTTATCTGAGTCTCCTAATAGGCTGTGAGCGGTCTCAGCTTCGCTGCGGCCTCAGCACCTGGCTGGAAGCCCACCACAGAGTGACACAGCACTCGAGAGGCATGATTACTCAGCCAAAGGCATGCAAAGCAAAAACGAGCTCCCCGAACAAGGCCTGGGGTTGACATCATGACGCTCCTTCTCTTTTTCTTTGTCCTACAAGAACACACACACAGCATTTACGTACGTATATGAAAATGGCATGTGGCTAAAGTTAATGCACATGTCAATTCTAAAAGTTCTAATTGTCCCAATGATTCCAGGTAACAAACTAGCCCAAAACTTAGTGGTTTAAGGCAGCCACTCACGTATTTTCTTCACAAATCTGCAACTTGGACTGGGACCGCTTGTCCAAACTTTATTCAGAATTCCAAGGGGCACGTAGGTATGGTGACGGT
The DNA here is from genome assembly GCF_021613505.1 of Equus quagga. Classification (NCBI taxonomy): domain Eukaryota; kingdom Metazoa; phylum Chordata; class Mammalia; order Perissodactyla; family Equidae; genus Equus; species Equus quagga. The sequence continues at coordinate 121,880,015 of NC_060276.1, forward strand.
AAAAACTAGACTATTGGTGGTGAACACGATCCAGTCTGTCCAGAAACTGAAATATAATAACGGACACCTGAAATATACACAACATTAAAAGCCAACGTGACCCCCATAAAATTTTTTTTTTTAAGAAAAAGGAATTTCAAGATGGCGGCAGGGGGGCAATAAACCAAGAATGGGGCCCCCTTTCTGAGCACAAGTCCGACTGTACAGATTGTGAGCCCACGAAATCAGCCCTGGGAGACCTTTCATGAGGCCGTCACACAGACATCTACACGTGGCCTCTCCACGTGGCAGCATGGTGGCTGGGTTCCAAAGGTGAGCTTCTGGAAGGAGAGAGAGAAAACCCAGTGAAATCTGCATCACCTGTAATCTCGTGTCCCCAGTCATGTGGCATCACTTACGTGGTCTCTCTTCATCGAAAGCGTCCACAAATACGCATCCCATTTCAAGAAGTGGGAAGTAAGACTTCCTGTCCTGATGGGGAATGGCAAGGATGGAAGGGCACGCGGACCCAAATATCGCTGTGGTCATTCAGAAAGTCTTACCTGTTCCACCAACAACACGTGCCCCATAGCTGCAGAGCTGCCTTGAGCGTGTTCTAGCATCCTCATGCGATACCACGTGAAAATCATGTTCATTTATCCGGCAGGCTCTTAGGTAGCCTATGGGGTGTGGAACATCTTATTCTAGGTACCGAGCATGCAAACGTGAATAAGCCATTTTTTCTGTTATCAAGTAGCCGTTCGGTCTACGAAGGAATATTAAAAAGCTGATCTATCCCACACAGTATCATGTGCCCTACAAATGGTGAGCACCGAGTGCTGCAGGGGGAATCCCCTGTGTCAGGGGGCTCAGAAACGTTTCTGAACCAATGAGGTAACGTGGAAGCCAGCTCTTGGAGAACGCTTAGGACTTTCCAGGCAGAGAACGGGGAGGGATCCATTCCAGATGGCATGCCTGCGTGATCAAAGACGCCAACATTGGGGGAAAAAAAAATCCTTGATCTGCACGAGTAGAGAAGAGTTTGGGAGGTGAGGGTGGGAAGGTAGCCGGGACCAGGTGGGGACGGCCATCGCATGGCTTACAAAGTAGAGTCGCCTTCTTTCTGAAGGCCCCAGAAAGACTTCAAGGTGGTTGGCCGCAGGCAAAGATTTGGTTGGGAAACGTGGCTCTGAAGGCAAAATAAAGGATAGATTCACGGAGGGAAAGAAGAACGGGCAAAGATCTGGGATGCTCCCGCATCTCTCCAGAGAGAGACTCCGAGACCCTTACCGAGAGGCGTGGCTGGCAAGACGGCGGGAAGGGGATCCTTTCCAGAGAATCGATGAGTATTTTTTGTCCAGATCAGGGTTATTGGTGAGCAAAGTACAGGATGCGAGACCGTAAGGACACACAGGCTCTGTTCTCCATCTTTCCAGCTCTTCAGAACTTTTACAGAAAGTAAAGGCCCCACCATTTGTTACTCCCAGTTCTGGCTTTTCCAGAACTCCCCAAAGCCGTCGACCCGGGCTTGACGCAGGTCCTGGCTGGGATGCTGGCTGGTTAGAGCCGGGACGATGGCTGTCGGTTGGAAGATCCTTCTAGACCGCAGGATGGCCGTAAATCCTTTACCAGGGCGGATGGTTTCCCGTGACGCGCCCTGTGAGCAGAAAGGGTTTGCCATGAGTCCGCAGGAAACACAACCCTCTCTCATCACAACGGTCCCCCTCTGAGGTCTTCCTGGTTCAGGAGTACCAAGGCCACACTCTACCGTCTGTGGTCATGGCCACTGGGCCGGAACCGAGGGCTCTAAGATCTGTCCCTTCACAGCTTTGGAGACCCCCTTTCTCACCCAGGTCTCCTGGATCCCACAAGATTAACTTCAAACAAGACCAAATTCATGACAGCAAAGCGTCAACGTGGGCGGCGTCTCACCCGGGGCTGCTGTAAGAGGATACCATGGACTGGATGGCTCAGGAACTGCAGACGTTTATTTCTCTCGGTTCTGCAGAGGCTGGAAGTTCGAGATCGACTCGCTGTCTGTCTGGGGAGAGCCCGCTTTCTGGTTCATCCACGGCCCTCTTGCTGCCGTGTCCTCACAGGGTGGAATGGAGTCTCTTTTGTAAGGACGCTAATCCCATTCATGGGGGCTCCCCGCTCATGACCTAATCACCTCCTAAACACCCCAGTCCCTAATAACGTCACCCTGGGGGTTAGGACTCAACATATGGATTCTGAGGGGACACACACATGGCGGGCCAGAACACGGTGATTCATGCATGAGCTCCATCACTGCCCCTCTTGCGGACACATTTGTGGGTATTAGGCCGGTCGCTCCCCCTAGATAAAGGTTACGCCACCGCACAGGTCTGCTCCCCACACTGAGAGGTTCGAGGCCTTTCAGAAGTGAACGGAGAACTAAGAAATGCAAAGTGCAATTCTTTTTGCAAATCCAGATTATCATCCAGACGGGCGGATGCTCACCACGCACCATGAGTGAGCTTCCTGGCGGCTCCTCCTCCTCGGTCCAGGTCTGGCCTTCTCGGGCTCCGGGTGCATTTGGATCTTGGTTGGATGTTAGGAGGATCATTTGCCCAAGCGAGCACGATTAATTCCCACCCTGTATCAGCATGTTTTGCAGAGTGGCTTTGCGGCTTCTCCCGTTGACCGGTGTACTCCGTGTCCGCCCATTCTCCCGGCACCAGGGTTCTTGCGTGCTTTGGCCAATGGAATGCATCGGAACAGCAACATTTCTGAGCTTCCCGGTCTTGGAAACCTGCTTGGCCACTCCACGCACGAGGCCGAGCCGCGCTACTGAAACCCGAAGGGACACGTGGAGCCGAGACAAGCGGTCCCAGCGGAACCAGCAAACCAGCTCCTCCGCCCCACCCACCCAGCAGCTCACGACTGACTCAGGAGTGAGTCCAGCCGACACCAGGGGAGCAACCCAGCTGACCTCAACCCAAACAGTCAAGACACAGCACGGTCAGTGCAATTGGTGATCGTCTTAAGACGGCAAGTTTGGGAACGGTGGGTCCCGCCGCAAAAGCTAGCGGCTGCAGACGCAATGAGGTGCTCAGGCGTCGTTCCTCTCCCTTCCAAGGTTGACCTTGCTGAGCATTTACCAAGATAGCAGTGCTCTTCTGGGCACGTTGGGGGAGTCAAAATACAGTTGTCCTCAAGGAGGAAAGGGAGGGATATGATATGTTCAGTTCGTCATTGTGAACCATCTTTCTGGCTCTTATTGCCATATTTAATCATCTCCTGGAGGCCAACGTCAAATGGGCTGGGCTGTGCTTTATAGGATCTTCCCAGATGGGAGGAATATCCCCCTGGTTGGCCTGTGTTGGCCGTATCCATGCAGAAAAAAAAAAATCCAAGAGGATCCAGTCAACAGTTGCTTGGACCCTAAGCCCCCCATGCCTCTTCTTCTCTTGCATCAGCTCTTTAAATGTGCATGCTACACAAGGGCAACATTCCAAAGGAGCCAGGAAGTTCCAAACTCAACACGATAAAATTGCCCGTCCTGCACGGAGAACCACGCTCCTCCCGCTTCAGAGATGAGCAGGTTGACACCCTTTTGGGTGACAGCTGCGTTATTTCAAGATTCCAAAGGGAATTCAGATTTTTGAAAGGTAACCGTTTTCAGTATGACTTTACAAATGGCGATTTTTGAAAAGGAACGTTGCATTTTGAAATAATTATGGCCTCGCAGAAAGTTGCCAGGACACAGGATCAGAGCCCAGAGCCCCTTTGACCTTTAGCCCGGCTTCTCCTCATGGGAACAATTTCCCTGACGGACGGCTGCGGGACAACATCCAATCCAGAACGTCGACATTCCTACATTCCTGTCACTACAGAATTGATGCAACTGAAAATTTCACCCATTGGCTCGACTTGAAGTCAACACATTTCCCTCCTCTCCTGCGTGCGCAAAGCATTGCAGAGGGTTTACCATTTATCAGCCAACCCAGAAATAGTCATGGAATGCCAGCTCTACGCGAAACTCTGGGAGAAATTCTCGACCGACGTCTGCTATGTTCACAGTCCCGAAGCCTCCAGCTTGCCGGATTAATGAGCGCTTTCAGATTCACGCCAAAGGGTCTTCTTCTTGCTCCAAACCACGTAGGGTGGGACCCCTGTGCCCTATTTCCAGGAATGCTTGAGCCAGCAGAAGGGCTGACATTGTTTCCAATCCCTTCTGGCCGCTAGGCCTGGTTTGTTTGTAGAGTCACAAACTCAGGGTGGTTGTGAAAGCACCAAAAGCATCAGATCGGCCCCGTCAACACCACCCCACACCCGGGAACATATGAAGAAAGGCATTAAAGAGGAAAGTCCCTGGAAAGGAGGAGGGGCCAGCCCAGGTGGCAGGGAGCGTGTGAGTGTATCAGGCATCCTCCCGGCGCGGACAAGAGATGAAGGGAGCACAGCAAAGAGCCCCCGAGGTAAGCAGAGCTAAGAGACGCCATCCAAGGACGGGGAACCAGGGATGGGAACCCCTGGCTGGTCCCTGGAGGTGTAGAGAGCTGAGCTGGAGTGGCCGCAGAGGCCTGTGCTCAAGTCAGGAGCGGTGGCTGCTTGTAGGAAGGGTGTCAGCAGCCTGAGGACCCCAGGAAGGGAGCAAGGGGTATGCATGGACTTCCTGTGGCCGCCATAACAAACCATTTCAAGCTGAGCTGCTTAGAACGACACGGATTCATCCTCTCCCGTCCTGGAGCCCCAGAGTCTGAGGTCAAAGGTCGCAGGGCCGCGCTCCCTCCGGAGGCTCCAGGGGAGGGTCCCTCCTGCCTCTTCCGGCGTCCGGGGCTCCAGGGTCCCTGGGCTGGTGGCTGCCTCCCTCCTGTCTCTGCCTCCATCCTCACGGGGCTGCTCCTCTGCGTCTGCGTCTCCTCTTCTGTCTCTGAGGAGGACGCTGTCCTTGGATTCAGGGCCACCTCCTCCAGGAAGCCCTCCTCTCCATCCTTGATTCAGGGCCACCTCCTCCAGGAAGCCCTGCTCTCCATCCTTGATTCAGGGCCACCTCCTCCAGGAAGCCCTCCTCTCCATCCTTGATTCAGGGCTGCCTCCTCCAGGAAGCCCTCCTCTCCATCCTTGATTCAGGGCCGCCTCCTCCAGGATGAGCTCATCTTGAGATCCTTCACCAATTACATCTGCAAAGACCTTTTTCCAAATAAGGTCCCTTTCTGAGGTTCTGGTGGACAGGAATATTGGAAGCATGCTCTTCAACCCACAACAGGGCATGTTGCCCAGCCTCGCTTGCTCCCCAAGGTCAGCCAACACTGCCCAGAGGCCAGCAGGCTCCAGGAGGCTTCTGACAGGATCCCTAACAGTTGACTCCCAGGACTGAAGGTTGGAGAAAGGATCCGGGGACCCAGGACACAGATTCAGCCCCAAAATTAAACACGCCGAGTCAGCGGTGGCTGGGACTCGTCAGCCTTGAAAGTTGTAGGACAGTAATGCAAAGCCCTCGCCTGAGATTTTACTAAGCATCGTCGGACCAGAAAAATTCAACTCTTGCAAATGGATCACTCTAAAAAAAGCATTCTTTTCTTGTGCGGACTCACAGAACGTGGCAGTTTTTTTTTGAAAGCCCGACTAAAACCTTTATCTTTTGAAAGGCTTCTCAAGTGCCTTGTGGAATGAATAGAGTAAGAGCAAGGGCATGAATAAATAAAACACGATTCCATGGGGGGGGGGAGACTGTTTCAAGTTATCCTCAAGAAGAGTGGAAACAAAGTGTAAAATCAATTCCCCGGGGGAGTATTTTCTTCCCATGTGGTTTCAGCGGCTGTGTGTTCAATTTTAAACAGGACTGGAATTAGACGTGAAAATTTGCAACTTTATTTCTCAGAGTCAGCATTTCCTTTGGTAGGAATCGTTCGTGCTGGTTTCTGTTACAAAATTGAGATTTTTTTAAAAACAATGTAAACAAGAGTGTTTGCAACATTCTTTATTTCTGAAATACTGGATTTTCCTAATGTAAACAGAGTGCAGAGAGGGAAAGGGGGAAAAAAAAAAAAAACGAAAAGAAAAAAAAAAGCCTAGGGAGAACATTATTGTAGCCAAAAGTCAAAGGAAACTTTTTTTGCAGCTCGAACCGTAATTTTTTCCTGTTTCAATGCCACTGAGTGGAAATGATGACGAGGAAGAAAGATTTCATTGTTAGTGGAACGAACTGAAAAAAAAAAACAAAGGCCGGCGAGCGTGTTCATGTGCCTTTAATTTTATATCCGAGGCCACTTTGGGAATGGAAGGTTGTTGACTGACTTTTCGAGAGAGCCGGAGGCCAAAAGAATGAGGCCAAACCTCAGTGACGAGAGACCCGGATGACGGCTTGGCTGGGCCTGGGCTGCCTGTGAATCTGGGGGGGGGACGGGGGGTGGGACGGGACATAGTGGTCCCCTGATGGTGAATCCATGGGCTGAGTTAAGCCGCTGGCCCTCCCCAGCGTGGATGGGCCCCATGCCACCCGTTGAGCGCTGGAGTAGAAAAAGAAAGGTGGAGGAAAGAGGAAGTCGCTCTCTGTTTGAGCTGAGACGTCCGTCTTCTGCCCTCGGCCTTCGCAGCTGCCGGTTCTCCCATCTTTGGTCTTGGACCGAGTCCGCCACCCGCTCTCCTGGGTCTCCAGCTCGATGGGTGGCACTTCGCAGCCTCCATCACCCCATGAGGCAATCCCTAGAATACACCTCCTCTTGCACCTATCTCTAGGTATCCTATGGGCTCTGATTCTCCGGAGAACCTTGACGAATACGGAGGACGATGGCTAGAGAAGGTGACGGGGGTGGAAGACGATGGGCAGGAGGTTTTCCAAGATGACGTGGGTGGCGTCTGAGGTCACGTGAATAAAGTCGGGGCTGCGGCCTGGAACGGACGCTCCCCAAGACTCTCCAGAAGGAATCAGCCCTGCTGACCCCCTGGTTTCAGACTTCCAGTCTCTAGAAGCCTGAGCAAATCCATTGCTGTTGCCTTAAGACCCGCAGTCTATGGGACGTTGTTGTGGAAGCCGCAGGAGACCGGGCCGAGGAGGATCAGACGCCTTCTAATCGTCTTTCCCCGAAAGCAATTGTGAGTCTGTGCTGTTAGTGATAACGTCTCTGCACCCACCTGTTTCTCTTCCCATCACGGTGCCCTCGGTGCGGGCGGGTGGGGAGACACGCGAGAGTCAGGGGCAGGAATGAGGAAGGCACGGCACGCTCGTTCTGGGTCCTTCTGCTGCACGGTTGGTCTGCCGTCTGTCAATCAAGTTTCCGAGTGGCAGGCGACGGAATAGCCTTCTGAATCGTCGTGCAAAAGGACAAGGAATTTGTTCAAAGAACCTTGGACCCTCGAAGAATCGTGCAAACGTTCTGGGGCGGGGCACAAGCATCAGAAGCGTTCAGACTCTTAGAGGATCCCCTCGCCCGGGAGGTGGGCAGGAGCTGAGATTTGCTTCTCACCGACAGCTTATGGCAAAGGTGGTGGGGTGTCACCTCCGTGACCTCACTACGTAGGACTCAGTTTGGTTAGCAGACGCCCTCCGGTCTTCCTCTCCCTCTGGGTCGCTGGCTTGGACGAGGCAGCTCCCGTGAGGCAAGAGGCCGTGTTGCAGGAACCCACACGACACAGAATAATGGGTGACCCCCAGGAGCTGAGGGCTAGTTCCAGCCAGAAGCTGCACCCTCGGTCCTGCACCCGCAAGAAAGTGAATTCCCCCGACAACCTCAAGAAGTTGGAAGCCGATGGCAGAGGGACCTTGCCTGGAGTACTCAATGAACGTCTCCATGATGGCCCTAAAGACATCAGGATTTGTAAAAGCATCATGGAGCCAAACTCCCACTCATGCCTGGGCCGTGCAATCTCTTTTTCACTATTTCAGTTCAAATGGGAGGCTCCTCGGGTCTCCTGGGACAGGCGAATCTGTTTCAACCAGTTGACGACTTTAAAAATTCATCTAAGCAAAGGGGACTTCCAGTCAGTGGAAATGAAAACCACGCCCATATATGTCTTTGTTTTCTAACCACAGATTAGATCAAAAAAACACATGCAGTCAAGCCAGGATGTGTCATTCGGCATCTGGAAGACACTTGCACTCGGTAATTGCATAAAAATGGTGCATCCTTCATACTTTGCATCCGTCTTTGTAACGGATATAATGCAAGGAGAATGGCACACATCCGTTATGCTCCCTGAGAGCAAATTCTTGCAAATTCAAGGAGGTGGGGGGTGGGGGGGATTTCAGATTTTGTTTATTTAAAGTGATGACAGGACGACCTTTTTTCTTTCCGTTTGCAATTCTGCCTTGACGTGAACGCAGCAGGCGCAGGTCACCCAACAGGAGGGAAGACCAGTCAGTGGTGGTTCCCTCGAAAACAGGAAAATGAGGATGGCAGAAGCCATCGCTGACTACTCCAGGCAGGTAACTGTGCCATCGTTAACATTTTCACACCCCCTCCCCCCTCCCTGTTCCTGACCAGGCTGAGACCCTCATCACCTGGGCTCCTGGGCTCCATCTTGCCAACCTTGCTACCCGAGGCGTGGTCCCCATGGACCAGCGGCATCCGCATCCCCTGGCTGCTCACTGGAGATGCCGAATCCCCGGCCCCACCTCCCAGAGGACAGCCATCAGGGTCTGCCTTTGAACAAGCTCCGCGGGTGGTTCCTGAACTCAATAAAGCTTGGCCACCATGGGTTTCAACCCATTGGATCCCCTACTGACAAGCTGAGCGTTCCGAAACACGGGATCTGCATGGTTGTCCATGAAGGGTGCAGCATGCCACTCATAACCCTGCACGTGTCCACCAGTTCCCCCTCCCCGTTCCCTTGTCTCTGTCTCCCTTCTTCATTCTGCATCCCCAGCTCTCTCTCTTCTGTCCTAATACGCTCACCTCTGACCCCTTGACCCCTTGGCTGACCTTTGCTCCCCATCACCTGAGACAGGGCGACACCTTCGGATTGTGTCCGACATGCTTTGGTCCCACTGAAGGGACCGGAACAAGCCACCCCGGCATAGGCCTCTTCTGTCTACGGATTATTTTCAGCTAACGGCCACTGAGAACCAGCAGATGCAGGAAACGCTCCAAGGACGGGGCAGAAGGGTCCTTTCTGTACAGGAAATTCACTTTTCCGGAGGAGAAATGTCCATCTGTCGAGACACCTGGAAAGAGCGGCCTCTTCACAACTCTTGTCCGTGGAGAACTCAGGGGCCGGAGTCGGCGTCACAAACCCTACTAATTACGCTCGTCCACCATCCTTTCCTGGTCGCCTTCCCATAACTCGCCTCCCGCGCCCAGAAGCCCCAAACCCCTTTCCTTTGTTGTTATTTAAAGCCAAGTTCGAACCACTTCTTTGGGTTCTCATCGCTGGGAGCTCCCGCGTGTTACATGCACGATGCACGTGTTCATAGACGCCCGGTTGCTCTTGTCTTGTTGATCCGTCTCTGGCCAGCCTCACTCAACGGGCCGCAGCTGGAGAACCTAAGATGGGCAGAGGAAGAGATTTTTTTCCTTCTCTACAATTCCATGGATGAATTTTTTTATCCTCATCGATGTCACCTTCTTTCTGTATCTTGAGGGCTCCGATTAGTGACAGCCCCCCAGGCGCCGAAAATAAGACCTCTGAGTGAGTGGATGCATCCATCAGTGACACGTTAGAGGCCTCTGCAATCAACGGTAAGCTGCGCCCGGGGTCGGCAGATGAGGGCCAGCCACCGACACCCGGCCCACTGCCTATTTTTGCACAGCCCATGAGCTATGCAAAGTGGTTTTCCACCTTTTTAAACAGTGGAAAACCAACTGCAAAGAACATTTCATGACGTGACAGGAATATCATTACGCAATTCAAAGTCCGGAGTCCATAAGGAAAGTTTGAGCGGCACACAGACGCGCCTGTTCATTTTCACGCCTGCCTAGGCCTGTGTGGGGGATCAGAACGGGCCACCCCAAAATGCGTCTCTTTGGGTTGGTAATTTTTAAGAACAAAAGACTTGGGGAAAAAAAAAAAATCTTTGACCTTTCCCCTAACTGCCTAAACGAATTGAAGATACGCAAGGCCTGTCCCAGGAAGGAGCTAATACCATGGATAACTCTAGGATAATATAAACGAGGTGCGGCAGATAAGGAGGAACCGAACAGGGGCCATTTAGTCAAAGTCCTCTCCATCCGTCATAGTCTTTACAAGACACGGTCAACATTTGCTTTTCCATCTCCCCGTAAATTGCCTTTCTCCCCTTTGAAGTCCCAAACCACCCCTCACCCCTCCAACATCCTCCTCTGTCTTTAGCTGAAGATGATTATTCAAGGTGGTGGCTTCCGCCACGTTGGCGACGTCCTCAGATTTCCTGGGTTTCTCCCGTGCGTACACGTGATTAAACTTGATTTCCGCCTGTGATTCTGCCTCCTGTCAATTTAATGCTCGGCCCAGCCAGAAAGACCCAGAAAAGGAGAGGAATAGTGCTGTCCAGGACCTGCAGGAGCACATCTTGTCATCTCGCTCGCTGAGATCCGTGGGCAGCATTACAGGGAGTCTTTTCAATGGAAAAAAAATAAATAAATAAACAGACGCTCGGAGAAGTCGAAAGCCTTTTATCGGATCCCCTGAAAGCCTTGGAGTTTGCTAAGTGAGGGAGCCATCAAGCTGTGTTTGTTATGTTAACGAGGAGACTTCGGCCTGGACCTCGGCCTGGGGGCTGGTCTCCAGGGGAACCAAACCCTGAGATAAGAGGGTTGGAAATTGCAGCCCCACCCCTGGCCTCGGGGAGGGGAGAGAGGCGGCAGATGGAGCGCCGTCACCCATGCTCCACCATTTATGCCTGTAAATGCCCATCCTGCATAGGTAATGGAACCCCCATAAAAACCCCAAAGGACGGGGTTCAGAGAGCTTCCGGGTTGGTGGAGATGCGGGGAGAGTGGCGCACCCAGAGAGAGAGCAAGGGAGCGCCAGGCCCTCTCCCCACACCTTGCCTTGTGCATCTCTTCCATCTGGCTGCCCCTGAGTTGCATCCTTTTATAATAAACCGGTTCTCTGGGAAGGAAGAGGTTTCTCCGCGATCTGTGAGCCGCTCTAGCAAATCAACCGAACCCAAGGAGCGGGGCGCGGGAACCTCCCATCCCTAGTCGGTGGCTCAGAAGCACAGACGACAACGGGGACGTGCGATGGGCGTCTGAAGTCGGGGACAGGCTCGCGGGACCGAGCCCTTCCGCCTGTGGCATCTGTTCAACCAGCCGTCACCCGCTGCGGCCTGTCCAGCTCCCCACGCATCCTCATCCCCCTTCTGAGCTCCCATTTTCCCAGCTTCTCGGTGCTGTGCCGGCTCGACCTATGACCCCTCCAGAGGCTGGCATTCCTGGAACCTCTGCGTCCACCTGGACGGCCGGCTGGCGGTGCCCGAGAGCTTGGGACCTGCTCTCAGACGGCCCTTAGCCGCTGGCTGACTGTAGGTTCTGCGGTCAGCGGGTCCGAATGGGTTCCCGGGGCGGACTCGACCCCCAGAGCTTTCGGATGCCAATCCTGAACTCCCAGTTGGCCAAACCTCAGAGTCTGCTTCTGGGAACCTGACCCCAGACGCGACCTCCCCTCCTCGCTCAGAGAACTCTGATTTTGGGGGGCGGGGAGTCTGTTTTTGGGGGGGGACTCTGACTTTGGGGGGGCGGGATGTAAGCAGCCCTTGTCAGTCAGCCCCCCGTAGGGATAGATCTTCATGCCACGCTAACTGAGGCCCGTTTCCGTCGCCCAGGGAGGCAGCTCCCACACAGGGAGCATCGCCCGCCCTCCCCCATTTCAAATCCCCTTTTCCCCTCTTGCCCCTTAGAAGTCCCAAGAAAACAACCCACCGACGCCATTCTGAAAACACAAAAATCCACCTTCAAGTCATAAAACCAGTAAACGTTTCTCGGCTTCCTCTTTCCCTCCGAACTCGGTGTTAAAAATTACGTATTTCTTAGTATTTAGGGCGAATGGCTCTCTCTGAGGCTCGGAACAAACACCGGTGCTTCGGCGAGGTTGGTTGGCTTGACGACCGACTGACTGACCGACCGGCTGGAAAACAAACAAGGCAGGCGGTGAATTTACAAAAGAAGCAGGAGAAACACCCGCCGCCCACAAAGCGTCCCCAGGATGTCCCCGGGCCTTGATGGCTCAGCTCACGGGTTTTCCGCTGGCCTCCCTTCTGTGGTTTTCTTGCAGCGTCGCCATGGAGACGGGCTGCCCTTCTCTGAAACGGCTTCTCTCGCCGCAAAGAACGCGGTGCAAGACTGACTGCTCCGTTCGAGGCTTTTAAAAACAGCGAGGAACTGAAAAGTTTTAGAGCGGGCAGCAAATTTATATTCTGAGAGCGATTTGCCACGGCGCTGGATATTTTTTAAAGCGGGAACACGGAAGCAGACAGGAGCGTAACCAGAGAAAGGAAATCAGTGTGCGAGTCCAGCCGGGAGCCGGCCTCCAGGGTGGGGCAATTCCGTCTGTCTTTGGCCTTCGTGCCGTCTTGACCTCTCCGCCCACTGTTTTCCACAACACGAAAGTCGCACGTTCCTCGAATGGGTAAGACGTGCTTCCCATCTGAAGACTCCGGGGTCTTCACGCGTGCATGTCTCCAATCTAAAGAAGGTCAGGTACGGCCCAGAAACGTGGACACTGCGACATCAACAAACACCTCGCCGGTAATTTCGGTGCTTTTTCTCCTTTGCACAGAAGAGATTGTGTGCCTGATGCTTTTTTCAAGATGCAGGAAGAGAATATGCCTTTATTCTTCTCCTTCTTGACCCTCCATATGACTCCAGGGGCAAGGGGGCCAGGATGGCTCTGTCCGGTGGACACGAGCGTGGCCGCCATCACACATGGTATCCAGCGGGCGCCTCCATCACACAT
>NC_060276.1:121892840-121899701 GCF_021613505.1 Equus quagga
CTCCATCTGGGCCAGATCCCCTCCGGAGATCCCAAGTCACGTAATTCTCACGAGGCCAAGAAGGAAAGCCTTCCTTCCCTCTCACATCTGGACAAATGTCCCCGTCACCCGTCTCTCTCTCCCTCTCTCAATTTGTCTCTGTCTCTCCTCTCTTTCCTTCCTATCTCCATCTTCTGCGTCTTTCCCCCCTCCTCCTGCTCTCTGTGCCTAGACTCCCACATCAAGCTCACTCCTCCTTCCATGCACACACACACACACGTGCGCACACCCATGCACGGGGACCACCTGCTGCTCACCCATGGCCTCCAGCTAAGACTCCGGTCCCCCTGCACGGCTTTTTCCAAACCTCAAAACCTGGAGTAGATCCGAGCCCTTCAGAAATGCTTGCCCATCTACCTCCAAACAAATTCCAAAACCCCACTTACCCCTTGTGCATTTTGAAAACATCCATCTACGTGTCTTCACTGTGAATTAAAATACACTCATTATTTATACGACATAGAAAATCTCGAATATCTTATAAAATAGGAACCTGGACTGAATTTGAACACAAATGTCATAAAATTCTTCATTTAGGAGGATCCTAACTACCTAACGGAAGAAAGAATGCAGAATCTGAAAAAAATTAAAAAAAAAAATAAAGGACAAGTTTTATCCATGGATTTGGTCCAGTGACTCTGGAAAAATTGGGTCGTCTGGCCCAATATTGTAGCTCCGTTGAAAAGAGTCACTGTGTTAGCCTAGACTGTTCGGCTGGTTTTGGATACAGAACATCCCCAAATAGTCAAAACACCCCATTTTTCAAGCCCAGCTGAGTATCATCAGAAATACGGGTCAACCCTGATGTGCTGAGGGTCCCTGGAGTAGCCCCTCATGGAGACGTCCCCAAGCCGGTATTTCATTTTATTCTTTGATTCGGGGGAAAGGGGCTCATGGTATTGGGAGGTGGAATGGGTGTCCAGGATGAATCTCAACGTGGCCAACCTTCGATGATTTCAGGAATCATCCAGGACTTTGCTCCAACGCAGACCCTGATTTGTTACCTCGGGGGCATCATCCTGGAGAGTGAGCATCTCCAATGAAAAGCCAGGGGATGCGGAGGCTGCGGGTCCATGGACCCCACCTTGGGGGTAGCAAGGTTGGGAAGACGGAGCCCGGGAGCCCAGGCGATGAGTGTCTGAAGCTGGTCAGGAGCAGGGAGGTTGGGAGGACGAGTTGGAAGGTTAATGAGGGCAGAATTCCCTACCTGGAGCAGCAGACCACGGCTCCAGCCTGCCTCATCTTTCCCATTTTCGAGTGCACCCTTCCCGACGGTCTCCTTCCCGTGGGCGGCCTACGCGTGGCTGTGTTCACGTCAAGACAGAATGGCCAATGGAAAGAAAAAAGGTCACCGTGTCTGATGGTCTTTATCATCACCAGAAACTCCAGAGTAGCAGCCCCCTCTGCAAGCCGCGGTCGCCCAGGGGGGGTCTCAGGTGTGGACAACCTGGAAGTTGACCGTGGTGAGGTTGCCCATGGGACTGCTGGCCGTGGAACACCTCAGCCGGCCTGGGTGCAGACTCCGCCTGGGCAGACGGCCCACGCCATCCAGCTGCACCTACGGTTGACTTGTGGCAAGGCCGTGAGCTCCCTCAGGGCCAAACTTTGTCAGCTGGCTCAGGTGGGGGGGCGGAGGGGGCTCAGGTGTTACCTCCCAGATGAATCTACGAAGGAGTTGATGAGCTGTCATCCCTTGGGTGACACCCACGGATGGCACTCATGAGGATTTGTCTCCTCTGTGGCCCCTGCCAGCGCTTCCTCTCCCATCTCCGCAGCTCTGGCCCTCTTCTCTGAAGACTGATTTGCTCCGTAGCTATTTGTCCAGTGGGTGGGTGGGTGGGTGAGGCCGTCCCTCAAAGCCAGTCCCTTCAGAGGAGTAGCCAAAAGCAGCTGCCTGAGACTTTTCCGAGTCTTCCTCTGGGGGGTGGGTCCACTCCCCGACCCCTGCTCTCACATCAAAGCTTGCCTTTTCCAGACTCTTCTTCCCCCCTTGGGTGCTGCACCATGACCACAACTGACAGGCAAGGGAATTGATTGCAAACGTCTGTAGTAGACGCCTTTGGTTGCCTCCCCATCCTTCCACCCTTTGGTGACCAGACTCTGATTTTGCACAGGTGTCCGGGGCGCCATCTCTGACCGAGGAGGTAAGACCCCTGCATCTTGCAAAGCTTTCCCACCCCCATGGCGTCGGCTAAAACCCTGTAAATAGCAGCAGAGCATCATCTGATAGACTGGGAGCGGGAGAGGATGGCACAGAAAGACTGAGCGTGGCTCTCCTCTGCTGTCCACACGGGCCCTGGGGGTCAGAATCCACTCGACCACACAAACAACCGAAAAAACACTGTAATGCATTTAGATATTCATTAAATTAAAGGGCCCAGCACCAAGTCTAATGACCACAGTGCCTTTGAACTGATGTTGAGCATAAAGGATAGTTTCAGACATCTGCTCCTCTGGTACGGCGCTAGAAAAATAACGAAATATCTGTGGTCACGAGTGGTGACAAAACCACAGGGGATGTTAGTTCTGCTGTGGTTTGTGGCCCGCGTCCCCAAGGAAATGTCAAATTCAGAAGTAGGTGGAAGTAGACACGTAAATGGACGTAAAGTAGACGGGGTCTCCACGCACGGCAGCGCGACCAACAAGACCCCCAGTACCGCGGAACGGAAGGGAAAGGCTATTCGTCCTGCTCTTCCTGAAGCACCGTGGAAATCCCGCGCGAATGGCAGAAATGATTGACACGAAATTGCACGCTCCACCGCGCCCTCGCGCTTCCTTTTGAATCAGTCCCTCATCGAGCACAGACCTTATGTTTGGGGACGTTGGGTTCGACAGGATCCATCTGGTGAAAATAATAAGACGATGTTTCATAGACTGAGCTATGGGGGGAAGTCTTTCTGGTTTGAATCTGATTCGATCTAAGACTTATTTCGCCCAGAGCAAGCCTGACTTACGGCCCCCCGAACATGCCTTGCACACCTGCCTCAAACGTTTCCCCAAAGCCCAGGATGCCCTCTGGAAAGATAGGATGCATATCTCCCTTCCTCTGACTCCGATACCAGCATTTCTCGGAAGATAAGCTTTTCTTCCTCGAGAACCAAGGTCAAGTCGACCTGCTGTGTACGTGCTAAACTCTGGCAGAACATCTTCTTCTGACTTCGGGAAAAAAAAAAAAAAAAAATTGTGTTCCCGTCGCGCTTGATGTATGTTCTTTGTTCCGAAATGGTTTTATAAGCATGCAGTAAACCACGCTTTTTCGGAGCGCTTTCCTCCCCGTGGAAGAGAGCGCTTCTGGGCTGGCCGTGACATTAGCTCCTTAAATATCCCTCCATCTTTCTTATCTATAGATTGGTTATTGATTATTTGCATTGACACAACATTGGACGAAGGTGTCTATCAGACAGTGAGCGATCTGCTGCACCTTCCACGTAAAGCAAGCGCATGATCTATTGGGAGCCGAGTGAGGAACGTGCCTCTGTGATTTTACACCCCTCCCACGCGCCGACCTGGACGTGCATTGCTCTTACAGCTCATCTGGAACCCGGGTTCTCCCGTTGCGTCAGAATCACAACTCCTGGAAAGGCTCGTGGAAGAAATTACCTGTAGGTCGTTCTATGCCGAAAATGATCGGGAGCGGCATTTGCAAACCTAGTCCGTGCATGTTCTTTAACTTATCCGCGTGACGACGTGTCATCGGGCAAGAGAGTCAACATCAAGGAGTTTGGGACCCTTGCATTTGGCCCCATTTGGAGAAGCAGGAAGAGTGTGAGAGCTGGATTCAGCCGGACCTGCGCTCAGCTCTCAGTTCCCAGCACTGCGACCTGTGGGCGGCCCTGAAGGAAGGCCGTTGCAGCCACTCAGCCCCATGCACAGACGTTTCCAGAAGCAGAGAGTCTTCTTGGCCAAGGGGTCTTTGAAGGCCACCGAGAAGCCCTAGGTGACAGGCTCACGGTAAAGAAAACGCTCTCAGAGGGAACCGGGACAGGGGGATATGACACAGAGAAGGGAATGGAGAGCGGTAGTGGGGAGCCATGGGGCTACGTTCAAGAGGACGGTTGGAGACATCCTCTTCCAGAAGTTTCTAGAAGGTTCTGGAAGGTGACGTGTGGGAGAAGTGTCTAGGAGCTTTTGGTCCAGAACAATCCCCTGGAGATGCTTTTAGGGAAGAGGGAGCAGAAAGAACCCATAGCTGGTTCTGGGGCTGTGGGGACTGAGGCGCGAGGTGGACAGGATGGAGACAGTGGGGGTGATGGGGCCGGCAGCCGCAGGACAGTCAGAGTTGACTGTCCCGTGAGCCGACAGCCTTTCCCAGGCCTGTGGCCTATGAAGAAGACGACTTTTTGGAGCTAAGGAAGGGTCGGGTCCACCGCGCACTTGACTCGTAAGTGGCTATTTCCACGTGTTACGATTTTTCTCTGGTGAAATTCAAATAATGTGACATTCACCATTTTAAAGTGCGGGATCCAGAGGCATTGAGCACATTCACCATGTCGTGCAACCACCATCTCTATCTGGTTCCAGAACATTCTCATCTCCCCAAAGGAGACCCCATACCCATCAGCGGTCACTCTCCATCCTCCTCCCCCAGCTCCTGGCAACCACGAATCCACTCTCTGTCTGTGGATTTGCCCCTTCCGGACAGTCCACATAAATGGAATCACCCGCCATGTGACATTCTGTGTCTGGTTCTCTCACTGAGCATCATGTGTTCAAGGACCAGCCAAGTTGTAGGTTGTGTCAGTGTTTCACTCCTTTTCAAGGCCGAGTAATATTCCACTATATGATGGACCACCTTCTGTTCATCCATTCCTCTGTCCACGGACTTTGGGGTCGTTTCCAACTTTGGGCTACTTTGGATAGTGTTTCTGTGAAGCTTCATGCACAAGCTTTTGTTTGAACATCTGTTTTTAATTCCTTTGGGTATACGTACCTAGGAGTGGAATTGCTGGATCATTGGGTGATTCTATGCTTAACCATTTGAGGAACCACCAAACCCTTTCCTCCAACAGCTGCGCCATTTTACCCGCCCACCAGCCATGTGGAAGGCTTCTAAGTTCTCCACATCCTCATCAACAATTCTTACTTTCTGCTTTTCTAAAAAATTATAATCATGCTATGATGGGTTGGGGCCTTCCAAGTCGCTCACAACTCTGGTCCTGTACGTCTGAGGGTGTAGAAAGCAAAAGCTCAGTTTTTATTCCCATTTTTTTGTCCTAGGACCAGAACTCAAAACCTTGGACCACAGACAGACAGAATTTATTTTTCTTGCTAATTTTATAGATCTCGCTCCTCTGAAACCCAATCTAGTCGAAGGGCACAATGGAGAGTCTCGTCTCCTGGGTGGCCACAGCCAGCCTGGAGAAAGGCTGTTTCCTACATGACTAGAAAGACCCCATAGTTTGCGATTTCTGTCTTATCACATTTTTATACTCAAGGCAATCAATGGTGCATCATAAAATAACAAAGCAGAAAGTAGATGGGTCCAATAATGAGGACGCGGTTCCTGCAGCCAGCTCTGCAGGGAAATCCTTACTACCCACTGATCCCACCGCTCTCATTAGGCTGGTTCCCACTGTGGGCACCGCCGGGGAAAAGAACACACACGTTCCCCAAGAAATCTGAGCCTCCCGGTCCACGTGCTGTCTCTCTCCGTGCCTGACAGGGTGACACCCGGGGGATCAGCCAGAAGCAAACACAGTCCATTGCCCACCAGGGATGAGAAAAGAATTGAAACGCTCCTGCAGAACGGGGACATGAAAAATGCAATCAACTGGGGCGGGAAAATGGCACCCCAGCCCCCCAACTCTCCCAGTGCCTCATTTCAGCTCAGCTTCCCCGCCAGCCACTCCAACGATCAGCTGGTCGTGGCCCCTGAGCCCCAATCGCCTGGCTTCTAGGGGACGCCAAAGTCGCCGACCCCTCCTTTCAAGGGGGACATGCCTTCAACCACCCCGTGGGCAGCATAGACAGCCCCCTCGGTCTGTCCGTGAAAGGGCAAGAAAGGCATGCGCCCGGTGGGGAGGAGGGAATGCACAAACGTGTTTGCAGACAGGATGTCAGAGACCAAGAATTTGAGTGACTTTTGGAAAAAATGTCCTGCAGTCAGCTGTGCTCGTCTGGGTTCCCACTCGGGAGACGGCGCCTACTCAGCAAGTCCAGAACAAGGGTCCCTGTGTCGGGGAGCGGCCACTGCCGGCAGGGGCGGCTGGCCGGGCAGAGAGGAGAGGATGAATGGGTGAGGGAAGGCATTTGTGGGGTCGGGGCTCCCACAGACAGCCATGACAGAGGAACCCAAACCCATTCTGGGGTTTCAAGGGTAGCCCAGTGGGGCAGGAGGGAGGCAGGATGGGATCCTCTGAGAGGCTGGGGCGGTCCCAGTGGATGCTGGAAACCACATGCCACAGAGAGGGAGCGGTCCAGTTCACAAAAGAGGGGACAGAGACCCAGGACGATTCAAGTATTTGGTGAAGGTCACCGGGCAGAAGAGGTGGCCAGGTCCCAATGCCCAGGGCTACTCTACATCTGCATTGGGTTTTTCTCTGGACACCAGGCGACTGGAGGAAGGGCCCACCCTGATTCAAATGACACAGGGCTCAGGCTGTAATTCTCCCTTTCTGACCCAAAGAGGGAGCTGTCGTTTTCATAAACTACCTTTCTCTCTCTGTCTGTCTATCCATTCATCTTTCCACCCATCCATCCACCCATCCATTCACTCAAACGCCCACCCATCCACTCATCCAGCAATCCATTCATCCTTCTACTTAAACATTCACCCATCCATCCATCTATCAATGCATTCATCCATCCACCCATCCATCCATC
>NC_060276.1:121904701-121906541 GCF_021613505.1 Equus quagga
GATAGATGGATAGATGGATAGATGGATGGATGGATAGATAGATGGATAGATGGATAGATGGGTGGATGGATAGATGGATGGATGGATAGATGGATAGATGGGTGGATGGATAGATGGATGGATGGATAGATGGATGGATGGATAGAAAGATGGATAGATAGATAGATAGAGATGGATGGATGGATTGATGGATAGATGAATGGATGGATAAATAGATGATAGACAGATGGGATGGATAGATAAATAGGTAAATAGACAGACACGTAGAAAGATGGAGGGAAAGAGGACCACCACACTGGGAGAGCTGAAGGGATATTCACGAACATAGACTCTCAACCCAAAGGCCGACTACTTGGGAGCCCAGAGCTGAGCCAGCTCCCCAGGTGGTGAAGGCTCCTAGTGTCCTCCAGAACTAACTGGGCTCATACATTACATTCAGAGAAGAAGAATGGTACTTAACATTCATAACCAATCCTCTGAGTACCACGCTTTTTGAGTAGATTTCATTGAATCCTCCCCAAACCCAATGAGAGGGCCACAACCATGTCCCTCCTCAGATGCATCAGAGGTTTAGAAGATAAGAGGCCGGCCCCATGGCATAGTGGTTAAGTTTGGCACCCTCTGCTTCAGCAACCAGGGTTCATGGGTTCGATCCCGGGTGTGGACCTACACCACTCGTCAGCCATGCTGTGGCAGTGACCCACATACAAAGCGGAGGAAGATTGGCACAGATGTTAGCTCAGGGCTAATCTTCCTTAGCAAAAAAAAAAAAAAATTCAGGAAGGTAATCAGAGCTGTTCAGACTCTTGGGGTCAGTATATACAGCCGCCTGGGAGGGGCTAATAGCTGGTCGAGTCATCTAGGTTCCTTGAGATCCTGGGTAGACGAATTTGGCTGAAGAGAGAGTCTGGGGAGGGGAGAAGATGCATCTACCCACCAGTCTGTCCAACAGGCACCTCTGTGTATTTGTTCATCTCCTGATATTTCTCTGTTCCTTATAAAATCCTTATTGTACAAGATGTTCATTGAATTGTTTGCAAAAGACGTGATGGGTTACTAAAAATGGTATGCCCCAAATTCTATCTGTGGCGGTTTTGCTAGCAGGAAAATTGACCCCCCCCCCCAAAAAAGTTAAAAGCTTTCAGATCTATTAGAAATGCACAGCCTACCTCGTAAAATTACTTAGCTTTTTCTGCTTGGGCCAATGCCTGAATCATGAGTCAGATATTTTCTTGGGTGAATTGGAGTTTTAAATGCCTGCCTGGTTGTTTTTTTTTTTTTTTTTTCTGGGTGGATAAAACTTCCTGAAACATGTACAAAATTGTTTATCCATCGCGCCCTATTCCTTTCCGTCACTGCAGAATCAAAACAAACAAGACTTTCCTACAATGCTCCTCGCTTCCCCCTTCCAGTGCCAACAGAAAGAGCGAGCATGTTAAGCCGGGGTTATTTATGAAGTTCTGTTGCAAGGTGTTTTAAATCCTTGCAATAGGGTTTAATCCACACACACACGCACACAACTTGAGAGTAACGGAAATGTGATAATTTGATTCTGGATTCAGCTATATCTCCCAAAAAGCATCCACTCTCAGACACAAAGGTCTAAAATCAAATGTCGCGTGAATGTTATAGAAATTTGTGGAGACAAATAATCGTTGGTAAACAGGCAACCCCGTAAGTCTGAGGGATCGGTGCGCTTTAACTGTTATTGTGGAATTCAGGCCGATATGAAATTAGATGTCCTGGAGCCCTGACGTGTGCGGCTCACGCGTGTCCCTCCGTCTCCGCGTAGCTGAGTTGGGTTTGCTGCCTCGGGACAGCTGGCCGCTCTGGAGACGAA